>NC_049985.1:24517833-24557639 GCF_000003815.2 Branchiostoma floridae
CAATGATATATCTGATAAAGATATGACAAAAAAAGTTTTAGCATGGGTTCGTTTGTTTTTTATAACTAAGAAAGTGAAGACCGATAATTTAAAGGGTGCGTGCTCATCATCATGTGCCGAAGGCAGCTGACAGAAGCAATGAACACAGAATTTTCATCTCTCTAAATTCCAGTCATTTTCAAAGGTCCTTACCTCCAACCAGTGAGCTTGATGGCTGGTTTTACCTTTGCTATAAAGAAAGACACATGATGATTTAACAACAACCATTGTTTAATTGGAACACACTTAACATGAGCCGTCACAGTTAGGAAGACTTTATGGATATTTTTCGGGTTTGAATCATGATACAAGGTAAAATCTTACATTCGGTGGCAGGTTCATGGTCATTTTTGTGTGTGAAAACCATGCATAATTGTCAAAAAAAATTGCTATAGTGGAATAGGAATATTGAGTTGAGCTCTACATGAGGCATATCTTGGTTGGACTTCGTGAACGAGGCAGATAAGGATACATGAAAATGAATTTCACACATTTTGTTGTTGTTCAGCACAATGTACATCTCATCATTTAGCAAGTTCCTATGTTTGGCCTAGTTTACTCATACACTGACTTATAAGAAAAGTTACATAAGAAACGTCTCCAGATTGAACTAGACCCTTAAACTAACAATGGGATAAAAGTTGAACAGAACTTAAGAAATAAACTAGGCTTTACTTGTTAATACCATTTGAATCCGGATATAAAATGCAGATTCATTACAGTGAAAAAACAATTATGTATTATAAAAAAACTCATAAAAGTAAGACAATTGGCTTTCATAAAGTTAACATGTTATGGTTTTTCTGCTCTAAAAGACAGAAAAAGTCCAGGTGAATTTTGAAATTCGCTTAATAAGTTAAAACAAAGAAAAGCACAAAAGAACAACATTTCAGGTCAATAGTATGTTAAACAGTTTAACAATATAGAGAAACTTTTTAAGAACACACACATGTACACATGTATGCGTACTACAGAAAGTGATGAACTTAATTTGTCAGTGGCCCCTGCAAACACATCTACACTAGATTACCTAATGACTTGAGACTGGTTAGAACTAACTATTATCCTTTCATATCTGAACAATGATAAAATGAAGGTTAAAGGAATTAAAAAATTCCAGACTCCCCAACTAGACCTCTGGAATTTCTCCAGTCTGGAAATTAAGGATAAAAGATAAAGATACAGAAGTAAGCATAATTCCCAGCCCCCAGGATACATCTTTCAACATTGTGGTGCTCTGCCCCAGTTACATCAGCTGTCTTTAGATGATAAAAGACCTCAGCCCTCCACAAGCCCAGGTCGTCCCGTACACGAGAAGGGACATGCTCCGCTACCCTCGTAGCGGCAAGACCTACTACAATACTACCATACTACAGGGCGTTTTAGTCCTTCCGTATAATGTCACACCAGTCGAAACGGCCAACCACAATATCTTTTACGGCTGAAAGCCCAGGTCGTCCCGTAAACGAGCAGTGGCGTGCGCCGCTACCCTCGTAGCGGCAAGATCTACTACAATACTACACTACTACTGGGCATTTCAGACCATCAGTATAATGTAATACATCAGTAGGAACGGTCAACCTCAATATTTTTTACGACATGAAAAGGCCAGGTCGTCCCGTACACCAGCAGTGGCGTGCCCCGCTACCCTCATAGCGGCAAGACCTACTACAATACTACACTACTACAGGGCAATTCAGACCATTCGTATAATGTCACACCAGTCGAAACGATCAACCACAATATCTTCTACGGCTGAAAGCCCAGGTCGTCCCGTACACGAGAAGTGGCATGCCCCTATACCCTTGTAGCGACAAGACCTACTACCATACTACACTACTACAGGGCATTTCAGACCATTCGTATAATGTATTACATCAGTAGAAACGGTCAACCTCAATATCTTTGACGGCGTGAATGGCCAGGTCGCCCCGTACGTGAGCAGCGGTGTATCCCCGATACTCTTGTAGCGGTAAGACTTACTACAATACTACACTACTACAGGGCATTTTAGTCCTTCCGTATAATGTCACACCAGTCGAAACGGCCAACCACAATATCTTCTACGGCTGAAAGCCCAGGTCGTCCCGTACACGAGAAGTGACATGCCCCGCTACCCTCGAAGCGGCAAGATCTACTACAATACTACACTACTACAGGGCATTTTAGTCCTTCCGTATAATGTCACACCAGTCGAAACGGCCAACCACAATATCTTTTACGGCTGAAAGCCCAGGTCGTCCCGTACACCAGCAGTGGCGTGCCGCCGCTACCCTCGTAGCGGCAAGATCTACTACAATACTACACTACTACTGGGCATTTCAGACCATCAGTATAATGTAATACATCAGTAGGAACGGTCAACCTCAATATTTTTTACGGCATGAAAAGGCCAGGTCGTCCCGTACACCAGCAGTGGCGTGCCCCGCTACCCTCATAGCGGCAAGACCTACTACAATACTACACTACTACAGGGCATTTCAGACCATTCGTATAATGTCACACCAGTCGAAACGATCAACCACAATATCTTCTACGGCTGAAAGCCCAGGTCGTCCCGTACACGAGACGTGGCATGCCCCTATACCCTTGTAGCGGCAAGACCTACTACAATACTACAATACTGCAGGGCATTTTAGTCCTTCCGTATAATGTCACACCAGTCGAAACGACCAACCACAATATCTTCTACGGCTGAAAGCCCAGGTTGTCCCGTACACCAGCAGTGGCATGCCCCGTTACCCTCGTAGCGGAAAAACCTACTACAATACTACACTACTACAGGGCATTTTAGACCATACGTATAATGTAATACATCAATAGAAACGGTCAATCTCAATATCTTTTACGGCATGAAAGGCCTGGTCGCCCCGTACGTGAGCAGCGGTGTACCCCGCTAGCCTCACAGCGGCAAGATCTACTAAATACTACAATACTACAGGGCATTTAAGACCATCCGTACAATGTCACACCAGTCGTAACGATCAACCACAATATCTTCTACGGCGGAAAGCCCAGGTCATCCCGCACACGAGCAGTGGCATGCCCCGATACTCTTGTAGCGGCAAGACCTGCTACAATACTACAGGGCATTTTAGACCATATGTATAGTGTAATACACCAGTAGGAACGGCCATGCACAACATCTTATACGCGATGATGCGCCTTTCACATGTACTGCGCGATCGGGTAGCACCTTGATGGGCCCCGCATCCCTGGCTGCGCTTGCCGACAATTTCGTGACGTTATCGACGCGCATTTCGTGATGATGCAGCGTACACATGGACGGCGCGATCGGGCACGGGCCCCGACAGGCCCCCGTATCCCTGGCTGCGCTTCCCAACAATTTCGTGACGTTATCGACACGTACATCGTGATGATGCAGCGTACACATGGACGGCGCGATCGGGCACGGGCCCCGACAGGCTCCCGTATCCCTGGCTGCGCCTGCCGACAATTTCGTGACGTTATCGACGTGTACATCGTGATGATGTAGCGTACACATGGACGGCGCGATCGGGCACGGGCCCCAACAGGACCCCGTATCCCTGGCTGCGCTTGCCGACGATTCCGTGACGTTATCGACGCGTACACTGTGATGATGTAGCGTACACATGGACGGCGCAGTCGGGCATGGACCCCGATAGACCCCCGCAAGCCTGGCTGCGCTTGCCGGCGATTTCGTGATGTCTTACATGAAACATCTGCCATGATTCACTTGTGAATAGAGGGGGAGTTATATCACATGTCATAAACTCACGCGAGTGGAGATCTCGCGAGAGTTCATTCCATTGTGATATCATTGGGAATCTGATGTATTTGAGTTCTTGAGTGCGATTAGATGAAACATTGCAAAAACCCACCTGAAGTTTGAGTCCGCCTGCCTCCAGGAGCGCCCTGGAAACCACACCAGTCCTTAGGTTCAGCTCTGGGCCGATGATGTTGACAATAATGTCAGCCTAGTGAAAACACAAACAGTGTTCAATTATTTTTGTCCGATAAGAGCAGTGGAAAATGTTTTATTAAATGCACAGATAAAGGTGTAGAAGAGAACATTTACCTGTTGATCTAAAATGCTGCCTCTGATGAGCGTGATCTTCAGTCCCTGGTTGGTGAACATGCTGTAGGAGCTCGGGGTTACCAGGTGCTCACCGTACTCCGGCGGACACGGGGGCGGTCCTCGCGCTGCAGCAGGTGGTAGTACGATCGACTCTGGACTTGTCTCCTGGGACTCTGAATCCGGATTCCATCCTTCGTACTCCTCGAATGTCTCACGTAAGGCCTTCTTGAACGATTGGGCGATATCCATGTCGATTCCAACGAAGTGGACTTCACTGACGGTGCTCTCCTTGTTCCTCTTGAAGTACAATCCGGTAGCCCTGACTACTGTTTTGGTGCAGAGGTCCAGTGGACCACCAAATATGCCGGATGATATAGCAGGGATCGCTACAGAGCTGAAGCCACATCGCGATGCCATCGCCAGGACATTAGTGACCGTTTCGAACAGCTCATCTCGAGACCTCTTGTCGTCTTTGATCTCGTGAAAATTTGGCCCGACAGCATGGATAACAGCCTTGCACGGCAACTTGCCAGGACCAGTGACCCTCACGGCACCAACCATCAAGACTTTGGGCTCATCCTTCATGATTCGGTCGCAGTGATCCTGGATCTCCTTGCCACCTGCCCTTATGATTGCCTCTGCAAGACCACCTCTGTTATTGAGATTCTTATCTGCCGCATTCGCGATGGAGTCGACGTGGTGCTTCGTCAAATCTTCTTTGAAGACAAGCAGCTTTCTGCTTCGAGGGAGGAGAACGTGGTTTAAGGGCTCGCAATGTCTATCGTCTGGTTTCTTCTCCTGGTGTGTTTTGATGATGCAGTTGAAAATGTCACTTATGGACTTCAGCTTTTCGTCTCCAGGTTGTCCGGGTGAAAAGTACTTTCTCATCCCTGGGTTTTGGATGGAGAGTTGCTGATGTGTAACGCTGCCCTGCAGTTGCTGGATATATTTGGCTGTTTGTTGTATGCCATCCTTGGTCCCCACAACTGTGAATCCCGCCACCTCACCATCTGTAGTCGCTGTGATGTAGCCCTTGCCCTTCTGAAGTCTTCCCTGTAACTTGTCTATGGCCCCCTTCTTCATCTTTTGCAGGAACTCCACCATACCGACTGGCATATCCACAATGCTTTTCAGTACAGTGTTGTTCTTTAAGAACTTGTCGGTTTGCTCTTTCACCATGTTGACGTTCTCAGACGGACCTGTGATCAACACACGTTTCACATCCTTATCACTATTGACAGCTATTTGTAGAGGTCCCGAAAATGAGTCCTGAATGGTAGAGAGGAAACTTGTCCACTCATCCGAGTCGAGGACCTTCAGGGCTGGACCATAAACAGGCATTTCCGTCTCCGTCACTGTGCTCCTGAACCGATCCACTGCTTTGAGATATTCGTCCTCTGATTCTGTAACAATGGTGAGCATTCCTCCCTCGACGGCCCAGTGAGCTTGGATCCGCTGATTCTTGAGACACTTGTTGATGTACGACCTCCACGGGTCTCTGGTAACGAAGCGTAAGAACGCCTCTGCTGCTGACACAGGGATCTGGTTGGTTGATATTTCCCTCAGCTTTGCGTACACTTCGACTATAGCGGCACTGATGGCCGCGGAAACCCCCTTAAAAACGAGACGTCCAGCTGTGTCTGCTTCCACGCGGTGTTTCTTCGTCACGGCTTCGATGTACCCGGTCTCAAGGAGATGCTGTAGCTCCAGCGGCTTCATCTCTATGGGTGGACCAAGGACAACTGCTGTTTCCTTCGCATATTTCTCTTCCTCTTTGGAGATGAAGTCTCGTATGGCCGTTTCAACTTGAGAAACATGCACCTTTGGCCCCGTGAGCGTTACAGCCTGGTCGGCGAGGCTTACCTTCATCACCACTTTTTTGCCTGGATCAGCACAGTTGTTTATCTGTGCCAGTCTGGCCGGGACGGTGTCCCAGATAGTGGCAGGGACCTGGATCGACTCAGAAGAGAAACTCAATAGGACTTTTTGGAAGGCGTTCAGCGCCTCTAGGGACCAGTCATGCTCATCAATGGCTCGTGCAGCTTTATTTTCTGTAGAAAATGGAACAATAGCTGCGAGCCTGCGGTCGTCTTCGTGGGGCCACACCAGTGATGCGGAGACAGGGCGAAGGGATGACTTCACGAGCAGCACGGAGTTGACATCGCTGGTCATGTACTTCATGACAATTGGCTCCACCTGAACTACGATAGGCTGTGGCAGTTTGATCGGTTCAGGCTTGACAGTTGCTGTCTTCCTATCGAGGTAATGATGAGGCGGTTGGACTTGGATCGGGGTTTGCTGAAGTTTGTGCTCCCGTTTGACGACATGGGAAACACCTATGAGGATCGATTTGATTCCAGTAAGTACCGACTAAAACACTCTCAAATGTGCTTCAGATGATTACATCAAAATACACAGTAAAGTGCCTAATGACAAATAGTTGTTGTCAGCTTTGCATTGATCATTGATTAATTTGAAAGAAATATATTTATATATATATATATATATATATATATATATATATATAGTCATCCCTTATATATATATATTTACATGGCCGTCTTCCTTATATATATGTATACAAACACATCATATAAAAACACATCATGTATGCAAACACACATATTCTGAAGACAATGTTTTTGTGTGAAATGTTTGCGATCTCGTTCGTTCCATGGTGGGCAACTTCTACCTGGAACGCCTTTTGGTCTAACGCATGGCCGATTCGTATACGTCACTCCCACGTTTTCCGCTGAACGTGCATTACACCCTCCAGTTTTGCCATCTGCTTTTTTATTGCATCCCGGTAATACCCCTGTCACATTATCCACGATCTTCGGGCGTATCGATGGAAGATCGGCCATATCTAAGATCAACAAAGGGTGGCGCGTATTTTTCACCTGAAAACCGTCCCTTTCAAATAAGCCATACTTTGTACCTTGTACAATTGTTATTATTATAAGCGAGGCTCGGGTGGTCGCTACAGAATCGTCGTCCGATCGATTTTCACCAAATGTGACAGGGGTATAAAGAAGGCGATAGCAAGCTATTTGAGTCCTTGCATATTTGCGGCCAATCAAAAACCTGTTAACGCGGAGAGCATGTTACAGCTCCCAGTTTTGATTGGATCCGGGAAGAAGATGAAAACGAATGTCGACAAATACAGTTTGTTTCTGGGAAACATAATAACTACAGTATGTTTCTGGGAAACATAATAAGGATATGTGTCGTACGTATGGGAAACATAGGGCGCAATAGTTTTAAAGCCGTGATAAAAACGCCGTAGCTTATCGTAATATGTGGCATGGTCATAAGAGCGTACCTACGTCAATCACTGTGAATCGCAGGCAAATCGTAGGTAAATTTTGCCTTTGGGGACCTCCAACGACAAAAAATAGGGCTGAACTGGATTTTGACTGGATGTTCCAAATCCCCATTGTCGTACGATTTTTATTAATGATTGATTGAAGACATTTATCGCACATTTTTGCCACACCGGGCTAAGTACAGGTCACAACTAGACATGTTAAAAAAGTACAGCTAACAAATAGAAAAATGAAACTATCGTTGGATAAGTTCAACTTCTCCTCGCTTTTCTTTTATAGTAGAGACGAAAGAGCAGATATGTGTTATGATCGATTATTTGTCTATTTGCATTAAGAATGTGAATTTTTCTACAGCCCTCATAGCAATGACAATTTGTTCTAACAATGACATGAAAGATTCATAGATTTCGACCATGTTCTGGTATTATTAGTTATTGCTAATTTGGTTTGGAAACTGGAGCCTTCAGATCACGGTAGTAAACAAAGCGCCCGTAGTAGAGCCTGCGTCCATGGCTAATTTTTCCACGTTGCAGATCCAGCATCACGCAGGGGATGCATGTAATTGTTTGATGACTACATACACGTAGTGGATCGTAGGTAAAGTCTCAGCCCTGACCTGTCTCTGGGGTTAGTTTACCAAGCGGATAGTTTGCAAGTGGCTCCATGAAATAAGTTTTCCATCAAAGGATCAGGAGGACTCTACAGTTTGGTATTCAACAGCTATGCACACATTTGGTCGGTGAAATAAGCATTAAAGCGTTGGCCAGTTATTCACAACTTAAAAATCGTACGACGCTGGAAAAATTTTGAACATCGCGAGAAGGACGCTGGTGGATTGTACGCTGGTGTATCGCACGATGTATGTGACCAGGGCCTAACCCTATCTATAGACCGGTCTTTTTGGGGATTCCTGGCCCGGGGGGGGGGGTGTTGGGGTTTGGGGCTCTTTTGACCCCCCCCCCCCCTTCGTCGTTTCGAAACGGCTTGGGTTAAGATCACCAAATTTGGAGGGAATGATGTACTAGTAAAGTTTTATATTTTCTGCAATTTTGGTATCGTCATGACGTAATATGACGAAATCATAATGTCATATTTTGGGCTAAAATCGTCCAAAATTTAAATTTCCGCTATACTTACAGGTATTAAAGAAAACGATGACTACAAAGGTTACATTATTGCTGTCTAAGTCTGTCAAGTCTTTTGTTGCCCATGACAACGACACTGACAATGATATGACGTCAGAAAATGACGTCATTTGTCCGCCATCTTGGATCGACAAGCTTGAATTTTCTAAAATACGATTTTTTCCACATATAACCCCAAAACCAAATAGAAGTGAACTAAAAGGTTCAGGGAATTGTGTTTTGTAAGAAAATAAAAGCTTTTGACGGTATTTGAGTGAAAATAACATGATTTATCGTTGAAAATGTCATTGTCCGCCATCTTGGATTTGACCCATGACGTCATCAAAATAACATAAATGATGATTATTTAATTAGAAATGTAACTTAGAATTACACAGGATGTTAATGATATAGATAAACAAGTTTGGTCTAGCAATAAAACCATGAAATCCCATAATTCAAACTGAAATTAGTACATTTGGTAAAATATGCCTGTCAGAAACCCGTTGCCATCGCAACAGGAAAAATCACTAACTCCGATTTTTTCGCACAATTGTTGCCAACAATATTTTAGGAAAAGTTACTAAGTTTCGTCGTTCTAGCGTACGTCGGTTGGCAGTTTTACGACGTCAAAGTTGGCGCAGGCACTTCTAGCCTCCCCCGGGTCTAGATAGGGTAAATGTAACCAGCTGCCGCCACGCCGTGTGCCTGCGAAGTTAGCATGTTACGCCAAAGGGTCAGTTATATCAGCTACACTAAAATACAGATACAGATACTGATACTGATAGAGACATACAAAGGTACCTACCACAAGCAAGCGAGCAGATCTTTTCAGAGAGGCCGGGGAGGCTGGTCCAAATTTCCTGAGTATTCACTTTTTGGGCGATGATTTTTCTCAGCTTGTATGAGAACTCCCTGACGAGATTTCCAAATGTCTTGAAACCATCACTGTTATCGTCTAGCCAAATAGGGAAGATTTGTTTGTTGTTTTCAAGAGCCGCTTCCCATTCTGCACGGATCCACACCTTATTGCTCTGAAAACAGTATTTGCTAACCACAAATACAAAAAGTTTCATGGAGGGACTTTCTATGACTTTAATGATGCTGTCTAGCTCATCGCCTGGCTGTAAGGAAATCTCGTCATAGAAGATTTGTTCCTTCTTCAGGCCGTCAGTCTCAAGACGATCGACAAGTTGCCGCACAAATGCCTTGTTTTCCCCAGCATGGCAGAGGAAGACAACCTTGTCTGTTTGAGGAAACAATCAAAGGTTGCAAAATTTCAAGGCCTGTCTCTTGTAACACCTAAACTACCTAAACATCAAATACAAGGTACACGCGAACGTAGCATTAAACAATCAAAATTTTGGTGTCATCATAACCTAATATGATGCCATTGCAACGTCATTTCTGTGATCTGTTTGGAACCGTGTAAAAAGGGTATTCCCATAAATCCTGAACGTATGTAACATGATTTTAGCACTACAGCGACGTCGAAATTGCCAAATCAACTTGGATCCGCCATCTTGAATTTTGAAAATTTCATTTTTTGGATATATAATGACAGAGCACAATGAAAACGTTCATTTAAAACTTCTGCTTTCTAAAACAAATACAAATTAGTGGCGAACTTCTAGCTACAAAAACCTGATAATGTCCCCCATGTTTGATTTTGACCAATGAAGTCATCAAAATGACACATATTATGAATAGAAAGTAAAAAAGGCACTTTGATTTACATAGTATGTAACTGATGTAAGAAAATAGGTGTAGTCTAGGAAGAACATATGAAGACTACATTACACAAACCGTAAGAAACCCATTGCAATGGCATTATAAAAATATAGAACTGTTCCAAAGTAAATGTTACGAAGATCAACCTAGTATTGCGGCTCTAGCCTAGCGCCTTAGCCGTTCATGCGGTATGGTATACGACATGAAAGTTGGTGCAGGCCTCATCCTCCCCCCCCCGTTAACATATGAAGTACAACTGTAGCTTGAAAGGTTATGTAATTTGATACTTCATAACCATGCCTACCTTCTGGTGGTGTAGCCATTTTTTCTCTTTTACTCCATTTTGTTCCAAGAGACGGCAGTCACTTTCATCATTTCACTAGCTGCACAGATCTCCATCATTTTACCGACTCTCCGAGTCGTGTAAAACTACATAACGCAAAACGTTTCCCATGAAGAGAAACAAATATTCAGTGCCCAATTTACGTATAAATAGCACTTAGACATACCACTAACTGATGTAAACAGAAATCGTGAATAGTGAACAGTCTTGGAGATTGTCGACTTCCGGTTAGCTATGGGACTGGCATGAAAAATAAAAATTTAGGCCGGACGTGACGGCCGATCTAATTTGTTTTGGCCCAAGCTAAACCGAAGTTCTTTTCTAACAATCAATCAGCGCCTTCCAAACTACCAATCAGCGTTCAGACAGATTACACTGTTCACTCTTGAAGAGATCACAGAAGAAGAAGGACAAACAATCTTTCGAGCTCCCGCCTGACAGACTGGCGGAGTTTATTGCTTGTTTTTGTGTGTAACGGAAATCTTATTTTTTGTTGCTTCGTGATTTGTTTATTTTGGGAGATTCTCAGCGCTGGATTTGAACATTGTTGCGGTAAGTGAGATGTTTAGTACATGACATTATGGTAGTGTCTGGCGCTACCACAATTTGAGTTCGAAAACTTCCCAGGCACATGTAACGTTACACTGATGCCTCGGGTTTTTCTTTTCCAACCTTATAAGTCTTTGAGTATGAGGCAAGTGTTCAATAATCCATAGTTTGTTTCAGTCATTAGCCTATTGTTAGCAAGAGGATAAACGAACAACAGGATTGATTGTGTTACGTAACGTTAACGTTAACCGTTACCACAAAGAACTGTCGTCGGTGGGGGTGACAAAAATTAAAAGGCCATGGCGTCTTTCACAAAACTTTTTACAGATTTACTTGACTGAAAACTGTCAAGTCAAGGGTAGTTTAACCGTGATTCGGTGTTTAACTGACCGTTTTCTAGTCAGGATTGAGGAACTACATGCAGGCGCTCATAATCAAAATGGGTAAAATTCAACCATTGTTACATAACGTTCTAAGAGGGTCTGCATGGGGTGTACGGATGACGATCTACGTTGAATTCTGCAGGGCCCCCGACTTATTACGCTAAATCGAGGAAGGCAATTACGATGAATTTGGTCGCCTCGCCACGAATTACTGATGTTTAGAAATCATACTTTCTCTACGAGTTATGGGAAATAATTAGGCTGCATAGGCATTACGGAAAAGAGCATACAGATCCTCAGTTAAAGAGGTAGCGTTACTAGCGTTACATGTATTATGTATTGCACGGTTCCAAAACTTTGTGTAGATTTTGTTATAATCCTGACAAGCCGAATGGGATTCAGGACCTGAATAGCAGTCAAGTTTTTCATAGATGGTTATTTTGAATCTTTGTTTTCAACCTACTAGGACTTCTGTGCAGCTGTGTTAACATTGAAGACAGAAGTACATCAGAGTCAATTCCAAAACTTTGTACATCGTTCATAACTGAATCTTAGGGTAAATCAGGAGTACATTCAGTATTCGTTGTTATTGAGTGCTTAGTGTATGGAATTCTTTCGTGAAGAGACTAGAAAATTTTGTTCCGGTGATTAGAGAAACAGCACAGTGTCGTGGAAAGGGGTATCTGATGGTCACGTGTCCAGGGGTCATCATTTTTGTTCATGCCTACCTTTCTGGCCTTTCTTATCGCCTATCGGCTCGCTTTGGGGCTTTTTCTTTGCTATCGCTCCATTGGCGGGTGGAAAAATCGTAATTGACTGTTGGTTATAATATTGCAAGGTTTGTAAAACATTTTTCAGATACAGAATAAGTGTAATGATTGTATATGTCAGGCACGACAATTAGTGGAATGATATCCATTTTTGGTTTGTAAACGTTCTCGTATTCAATATGTTTTATGCCAGTCAATAAACGTTGCTGGTATTCCCACCAAGAAATATTCAGTGTGGAGTGATTATGGGTTCTTTTTTGTTGATAGTTACAACGGCCGAGAAGGTAGGCATAAATTCATTTTTGTGAAGCAAAAATAAAAATTTAGGCCGGACGTGACGGCCGATCTAATTTGTTTTGGCCCAAGCTAAACCGAAGTTCTTTTCTAACAATCAATCAGCGCCTTCCAAACTACCAATCAGCGTTCAGACAGATTACACTGTTCACTCTTGAAGAGATCACAGAAGAAGAAGGACAAACAATCTTTCGAGCTCCCGCCTGACAGACTGGCGGAGTTTATTGCTTGTTTTTGTGCCCTCCCACCCAGTCCCAAGGGATACCTGAGGTAGTTTCGACAGGCGATTATTGTGGATTTATTTTTTCATTTTTTCTTCTTCTTTTAATTGGATAATTATTTCTTGCTGATACCAGCAGGTTATGCTCCCTGGTTTGATACTCAATGAAAGTAGCTGAATGTTGACCCACCCTTATGTGGGTAGTTGTCACTGTTTACCGGGAAATTATTTCTGATCAATACCATGTCATGCTCTCGCCTGTTATGAACTCTGGTTTAATACTTAATGAAGGTAGCTGAATGTTGACCCACTCTTATGTGGGTAGTTGTTACCGTTTACCGGGAATAATTTCTGATCAATACCAACTCATGCTCTCACCGTTATGAGGCCTGGTTTATATATCATGAAGATGATTTTGTTGTTTGACCGTATGGCTCACAGTTAGTATTTGTTCACGGCTGATCGTTGACTCACTACTGCGCGGGTAATTTTAGGATCTGCGACCGTAGGACTTGCAGATTTTTATCTTATTTTATTTACCTGTGCTAAAGTATGACTCACAGGTTATATATTTGGCTGTGTGACCGTATGGCTCACAGACCATTTTCTTATTTTATTCACCTGTGCGAAAGTATGTGTGAACGTCTGATCCACAGACCGTTCTCCTACTCTATCTACCTGTGCGTGAGTATGACTCACAGGTTAAATTTGGCTGTGCGACCATATGGCGCACAGACCATTTTCTTAATTTACCTGTGCGACCTGCTAGGAGGGTTACCACAGGTTATTTTGGCTGTGTGGCCGTGTGACCCACAGACCATTCTCTTAAACGAAAATCTCTTGTGCCCTGGATAAAGCTCTAAGGAAATACTCCCTACTGTAAGCAGCTAGAGGGGCGAATTGATCCCTATAGATACATAAACCAATAAAAATCCCAGACTGCCTACAGGCTATATACACAGGCAGGGACAGATTAGCATAAGTTACTGGTTAAAAAAAAAAAAAAAATTTCAAATATTTTTCTCTACCACTGGTTTTCAAGGAAACACTATATGATCAAACCCCGCAGAATGATCAAGCTGGTTGTAACAAAGCTACATAATCGAGATCCAACTAATACAACTAGTACTAACAGACCATTCTCTAATTTTATTTACCTGTGCGACCTGCTGGGAGGGTTACCACAGGTTAATTTTGGCTGTGTGGTCGTGTGACCCACAGACCATTCTCTTAATTTATTTACCTGTGCAACCTGCTGGAAGGGTTACCACAGGTTAATTTTGGCTGTGTGGTCGTGTGACCCACAGACCTTTCTCCTATTTTATTTACCTGTGCGACCTGCTGGGAGGGTTACTTGTGGTCGTGTGACTTGCATACCATTTTCTTATTCTATTTACCCAATATACAGAAGAACTTTATTGCACGACAATTGTACTTGATACAATTCAAGCAACATTTATTACACAGAGTACAAAATAAAGGTATAGGATAAAGCTTAACAACCTAGTTGACATAACAAGAATGGCTAACATATTTTTTTGATATAGTATTGCAATGGAGTAGGCTAATTATTAGTTAGTAATACGGTATTCTTTCTAATAGCAGAACAGTCGTTGATATATTTGTCTATTTTATGGGAGTTCTGACATCTAAATATATATACAAATCTGTTTGTAGCATCAAGTCTCTAGAAATCTGTTGTACTTGATTCGAGAAATATGAATAATTCATTACATCAACTAGCGTATATAGAACATTCCATCATAAATTGATTTTCAATATGCTTTGGGTAGGATGGACAAAGCTTTTGGTCAGGCGCTATATTGTAGTATTCTGCCTGTTCCAATATCAATTTTATGGCTACTGATTCTAAACCGGGTTATTCCTTTTCAAATTGAAAGTTTTCTTTTGATTTGCTAAGAAAGAATTTTTTTTTTTTTTAATTGTTTAAATAGAACTGAACCACTCCTGTATGTACATATTAAATCATATAGCCGGAGGCGCAGTCGGTTGGCAAGATAATCTGCTTTATAAGGCCCAGGTTTCGTCCATATTTGCCCAAGGCCGTGGTAACAGAAAATATCCTAAATGAGCTGAATTCTAGCAGAAATTAAAATGGAAAAAGTTCCTTATTCTCCTCGCACGCCTCATTAGATGATTTTAAGTGGATTCCGAGTAGAATTTTTTGAAAACGTGTGTCAAATTCCGGTATATCTAAAGGGAGGCGTGTGCAATCGATTGAAAAGTCATCTTTTTCTAGATTGAGCCCAGACGCATTATTTAGGAACTTGTCTTTGATATTCTTTGAAAATCAATTATATACTACATGTTATAGTACTTAGTCTTTATAATTAGTATCTTTGCTGCATTTAGCCCACATGGGCAGGAACATGCAAATAAAGATCATTATATCATTATTATATATTATATAAGTAATTGATCAGTACAGGTGCTTTATCGAATCGAAAATGGAATGATATCGTCAATCTGAAAATATCTCAATAAAGAGGAGTAAACATTTTTGGAGAAGACACCAATGTTTTTCGATGCATTAAGTTTCATTGTATGACTCAGGTGTTTTTTGTACATGTCTACTCCTGTGTGAGAAAACTTTGGCTTCGCAACCGTATGACCTATGTGAATGTATGACTCACAGGTTCTCTTGATTTGGTCGAATACTGAATTTTACTAATCGGGTAACCTTTGGCGTGGGGACTATTAGTACTGTCGATTTGAGGGATGCAATTCTCCCTCAATGGCGTGTTCTTGGACATGGAATGTTAACCTTGGTGTCTCACAGTTTGACTTGTGAAAGTCTACTGCTAAGATAGGCTGGATTCCCGATGGTGAGTTACCTAAGAACGCCAGTGAGTGATAGTTTTGTATATTGTAACTTGTATCTAGGTTTGCACGTTATTTATGAAGGATAATTTTATACTTTACACTGAGGTAGGCTATTTCAAATTTTCCTACAACGATCACATAGATTTTACTATCTTATAATGTCTTTGATCACGTACTATGTTGAATCATGCAGTTATCATGATTCCTTTGTCCAAAGAATTTTCATCAATTACTTGATCTTTTTCTTTCCCGTTCGGAGTTCCATCGATACCGCCAGCCTGAACGACGGGAGGAAGAATGCAAAGTGACGAGTAACGTATACGTACAACCTCCAGCCGCCATTTCCCACACTTCTTCTAGTGCAACTTCAAATGTCCCCCCTACTTCAAAATTTGGTCTACCGAGAACAACATCAGTGGGCAGCACTACCCTGCTAGGTAGGTTACCAGCAGGCCTACTGCTCAACTCTACAAGTGGGGTGACTCGTAAAGGACTTGTAGAAATAGCTTGCTAGGTATGTTACCAGCAGGCCTACTGCCCAGCTTTACAAGTGGGGTGACTCGTGAAGGACATGTAGGACCAGCCTGATAGGTAGGTTACCAGCAGGCCTACTGCCCAGCTTTACAAGTGGGGTGACTCGTGAAGGACATGTAGGACCAGCCTGATAGGTAGGTTACCAGCAGGCATACTGCCCAGCTCTACAAGCGGGACTCGTGAAGGACATGTAGGACCAGCCTGATAGGTAGGTTACCAGCAGGCATACTGTCCAACTCTACAAGTGGGGTGACTCGTGAAGGACATGTAGGATCAGCCTGCTAGGAGGATTACCAGCAGGCATCTGTTACGAAGGTTTCTAGCTTAAAGATGGTTACGATTATAAATGATTGGTGTTTGCTCCTGGGATGTTCTACGTTTTGTGCACATGTGCACGTGCCATCGTCGAAACAGTTAGCATCGTACTCGAATGGATAGCAGTAAGGAAGTTGAACACATGTTATCCCACTCATATTAGTACAGATGGTTTTTCTGTTCGCTAATAGCACATAGGCATCCTATGAGCGTGATCTTATTGTTTGTAGTGATATGGGTCACCACTAACAGAAGAAAAATGGATGCATGATTGCCCCTTTTGACAAATTGCAGGAATGTAGGGTTACCTTTCAAGAATTACTATATCTTTCATCAGCCTTGAAACAGATCCAATCATTGATAGGATTGCTGAAACATGTATGCCAGGTTGTTTCTCCTGGTCGTACTTTTATAAGACGTCTGATAAATCCAATTAAACGAATGCATATCAGAGAAATTCTGATAAACATAGACATAGGATTATGACTTTATATAAAGGAACATCGGCAAGAGTTGATCTGATACAGTTAGTTTAGTTTGATGCTGCAGTACACTTAATCATGTAATAATACAGTGGTGAGCGGCCCTGTATTATCTGCATATGTGCTGTTTATCACAATTGACACCGTGTCATTATCCATATGTTCTTGCTATATGGATAGCTACATGTAATTTAGATACAGTGACATAGCCTGGAACTGGGAACGGAAGAAGATCTAAGTAACACGTTGTCACATTACAGACATTTCGGAGTATATAAGATTCCCAGAGCCTGTGACATATAAACCTTTTGCTGCCTCATAGACTGTTACTTATTGGTTGTACATTCAGTACGTTCTCTAGTATTTGTACATATTCATACTTAGGGTTAGACACATGTTGTTAACTCCTAGGTAGTTGAGTTCAAGGTAAGGAGATAACCTGGTAAGTTCTTAGTGTGGCGAGTGCCAACTTATATTAGCTTTGATGTTTCTTATTTAGGTCTGGATATTTTGAGTCTGAGTATCCTAGACACAAGCTCTTTGATATTGAGACACCCTAGTACACGAGGTACATTTGTCGACTTTAAACACTTAGTATGTGAAGTTCCATGATTACTGTGTTATACTTTGTGACTCTGCTGAGTATTATTGCTATTGTAGTATTACCAGAGCGTTCGTTTTTTATATTTGTTGATGTTAACATTGCGGCATGCATACTGTATTCAACTTGGGCACATAGCTGTCCACGTGTCAAGCTATGATTTCTATACTTTGCTGTAGACTCGTTAGAGCACATATTTTATTTCGAGTTATTTAAAATTGTTACGCATTGTAATTTGTGGTAGGCGGGTGGAAAAATCGTAATTGACTGTTGGTTATAATATTGCAAGGTTTGTAAAACATTTTTCAGATACAGAATAAGTGTAATGATTGTATATGTCAGGCACGACAATTAGTGGAATGATATCCATTTTTGGTTTGTAAACGTTCTCGTATTCAATATGTTTTATGCCAGTCAATAAACGTTGCTGGTATTCCCACCAAGAAATATTCAGTGTGGAGTGATTATGGGTTCTTTTTTGTTGATAGTTACAACGGCCGAGAAGGTAGGCATAAATTCATTTTTGTGAAGCAAAAATAAGGTTCAATGTATTAACAAGGTTTAATGTTGCATTTACATGTTACATCACAGCAACAAGTTAGGTCAACAAGTATACTGAACCTACGATAAATGACTTCAGATTTTCTAGCTATTCTATTTCATACATATTTGTAATTGGGTATTATATAACGTGCCATCTGGAACAATACATTAATGGTACCCCCCTCCCACCCGTAAGTAAAAACATGGGTCTACAAAACTGACTGCAAGCCTTTTTTGTCAAGCATTATCGCCCCCTTACACTTGAAAACAAAGGTCCAAATTTAACTTGTACCTATCAAGTAAATGATAACCTCACTTTGTCTGTCCTTAAAATATATACAAGTTAATATTAACATTAACTGTGGTATTACTTATGTACGCACCTGCACCGTTATTCCCCTATGCGTACTTTGGGCGGAGATCCAAAGTCCGAAAGGTCATACCTGGCTTTACGACTCTTCGCCCATGAAGCATCGGAACAGTTGATGAACCTGAACTTAACTGCAAACTGAAGACATCTCGAGACTAGAATCTTAAGAACACCGTTTAGTCGAGTTAATGATACGACAGAGTCGTTTAAGGTCAAGGGTCAAGGCAAAAGGTTACAGGTAAATAGCCCAGGTGTACTTCACTCATGCTCTGCAAGGGAGCATACATTACGTTAAATAAAGCTTTGCAGAATGTTCACAGACCGTATGCCAACAACATGAATCTAACAAATCAATTTGTAGAGCGCCCCACGACATCGCTCAGTGAAGGGACTGGGGAAAAGCTAGTTACAGTATTCCATGCGTATATATGTAAAAAATACATGTCAAAAAAGTTACCAATTGGCAATGGACATGGAAAGAGTTGTTTTCCGTAGTCATAAAACTTCTTACAAATTACTTACAAATATGTCCTTATGTAGTCTGGGTATCATATTTTCAACATACACCTGTCAGTACATGTAGATGGAGCCCTGTGCAATAGTTGAATTGTATCTGGCAGGTTTCCCGTTCAATACGCAGTGTAGCCATAGGAAAACAGATTAAACATGACATAGAGCGGGATAAAGGAACTGCTTTTTCTATTCAGCACTAACGAAGAGTAATATGGAAGTTAGACACATTCATGAGAAGCAGCAGAACACAGTAGACTATATACTACTACTCATGACACTACCAGTGGACTAGAACCTGCTGCATCCTCCTACGCAGGGACATCCAACAGCCAAACCACCTGTCTGGATGTGCCCTGCTCTTTCAACCATCACCCTTTAAGTTAGTTCCTGACCGCCCTGCTTATAAATATTAATGAGGTTACCCTTATACATGCGAGACAGCTTTTGAAAATGGAAAGCCTATTCTCTGATTGGCTGACAGCTGGTTGGGGGGGGGGGGTGTCCCTAGGAACTAAGAGTAACGGTTAAAAGAGCAGGGTACATCCAGACAGGCAGTTTGGCTGTTAGATGTCCCTGTGTAGGAGGATGCCCCTGCTGTAATCCTTGCACAAACGTGTAGCCCAAATGCACCGCTTTTATTAGTCTGATCAAGACGTCCAGATGACATTAATACCTTCTTAAAGCGCTGCGTCTACCTCTGTGCAATGGTCTCTGTAAACAGGTACACGGGGTATTGAACTATGTAACGTACCCAGGGTTCGCTGCCATTGTTCAGTGCATTTGAATAAATACAAACAGTGCGGTGTCTTTTGTAGTTCCGTTTAGACTGTAATCTGAACTGTGACGACTGCTAGCGGGGGTATTTGGACAACCACCCACACTATCGCTTGCCTCGGGCATGCTACAACCAAAGGAGATATATTTTGGCCCTCCTTGGTAAACAGTTACATCGAAGTACAGTCTAATTCAACCACCGAATTATACTTAGCAAGTTAAAAATGTAACGCTCCAACAAACCGTAGGCACCTGAAAATAGGCTTGCGGATAAGGATGTTGATAGTATATGGTGTTTATATTTTGCTGCACGTTTTGCTATCTAATTTGTTATGTAATGCACGTTTTCACAAAATGGGATAGGGAGCTGACTTGGGAAAACTTTCATGTCCTGTGTATGGTGTCACCAACGGACCTTTGAACTTTCGATACGCCTCAGTTGATATCGTATCCGGAAGTGAGACCTTAAACAGCAATGGCGACCGCAGCTTTCCCTGAGAAAGTCAGCGACGACTCCACCCAGTGTACGATCTGTTTCTACACCTTTAAGAACCCGAAGGTTCTTCCCTGCTTGCACACCTTCTGTGAGCACTGTCTGCGGGAATGGGTCCAGAAGAACGATGGCGACACCATTCCGTGTCCTATTTGTCGTCAGCCAGTTTCCTTGCCCCAAAATGGCGTCGAGGGTCTAAAGGACAACTTCTTTATCGCTAGCCTGGTGAAAGCCGTGACGGAGCACAACAAGGTTCGCCACGGTAAAGATGAACTCCTCTGCACCAGTTGTGAGGAAGGGAAGCCAGCCACGTCCAGGTGTTCGGAGTGTGCTGAGTTTCTGTGTGAGAGTTGTGAGTCGGCACATCGTCTTGTAAGAGCTACCAGGGGTCACACGCTTTTCACCTTTGAGGAACTGAAAACAGGAAAATACGACAATGTCGTCAGGGCTAGGAAAGCTCCACCGTGCTCTAAACATCCGGGAGAGATCTTGAAGCTCTACTGTAGGACCTGTGAGACCCCAATATGCAACGAATGTGCCTTGTTTGAACACAGGGACTCGCAACATGACTACACGCGCATAGAAGAGGTGGCTGCCGAGAAGAGAGATACAATCTTAGACCTCACACCACAATGCCAGGCCCGAATGCAGTTCTTTCGTCAGACGGAGGAAGCACAGAAACGCTTGAGGGAGCAACTTCAGCTGAATGTAGAGGGGGCTCGTCAGAACGTCCATAGAACCGTACAAACACTAACTGCGCTTGTCAAGGAAGAGGGCGAACGGCTTTTAACCTGTATTCATACAGAGGAATCATCCAGGAAGAAACAGATTGAAGCAGAGATAGAGGGAGCACAGATCAGTCTGGCAAGCGCCAAGAGCACGTGTGAGTTTGCAAAGACTCTAGCTCGGGAGGGAGGCGACTACGAAGTTGCATCTTTCTCACAAGATATGGCAGCGAGATTGAACGAGTTGACTAAACCACCAATGGAAAAAGTGAACTTTAAGCTGGCAAACATCACGATTGATTACTCTGTCATGGTGCAAAAGTTGACTAAAAACAGACCAAAAACTGCCCACTACAGCCTGCCAAAGTCGACGGAGAGGGAACTGTGTTCTCTGCTGAAACGTGCGCGGCAAAGCGGGGTCAGCTCAAGTACAGGTCCTCCTCTGGGAAGATATGGGGACAGAGTGTTGGTAAATGGAGGCGGATTGAGGCCAGGTGATTAGTATACACATGTTTTGTATCTTTTAAATTCAACAGTTTTTCAATCATAAATTATTACAAAGGTCATGTCTAGTTCTACATTGGCTTGTATTTGATTTATTATGAACGTTGAGACCTCATACACTTTCATTTTCATGCTTACCAGCTAGGTCCTGATGTACGTTATCCAACATGCTTGTACATGTAGGTGACCAAGTTTTGTATAATGATATCTTGTGACTGAGTTAACAAGGCAATCAGAAATTTCAGACTTCCGTCCATAGCCGCCCACACTGCTTTGTCCAGTTTCCCTATACTGAGGCACAGTCAAGTCAATGCTGTCAAAGTTTTTCTGTTGCCCTTATGAAATGAGAGACCATATATCGATATTAACATTTCACGACTAGGAGATAAATCACAAGCTATGGACACCGGTTTATCGTTGCCAACAAATGCAATTACTGTTGATTGTAACTGTCGTTATTGTGTGTGTATGCGTTAAACACAGTTAAATAGCCCAGCACTAACCACCTTCTCTTGCTACTGACGCATTTATAGCTTCATTGCTATTTTCAGGATACAGGTACACTGCCAATATGCGCAACCCACCAAGCGGGGATCGACCCCTACATCAGGCTGTCTACATACAGGGGGAGGAGCCCCTGACCGCTTCCATGCTGGCCGCTGCCCCACCTCAAGAACAGAAGCAGATGCTGGGAGAGCGCCTCTTCCCTCTCATACAGAACAGCCACCCCGATCTCGCTGGTAAGATCACCGGTATGCTGTTGGAGCTCGAGAACCCCGAGCTGCTGCACATGCTCGAGTCCCGCGAGGCTCTGAAGGCCAAGGTTGAGGAGGCCGTAGCTGTACTGCAGGCTCACGAGGCAAAAGAGCGGGCGGCCCGCGCAGGCTTGGCGGAGTAACAACACCCTCGAACTCCCACAACAAGTTTGGCGAGGAACCTAGCTAACGTTTAGGATAGAAAGTAAGCCATCCCTTCCCGTCAAAACTGTACACCGGACCGGATAAAATAATGTCTGGAAAGTTGACGCATGGCCATGGTCAAAACTAAAACTTTAATCTGCAAAAATAGCGACAATCGAGTGTGAATGTGTGTTTTGCAGTTTCAAGCCTGACGATCGCCATACCTTTTGTTTAACCCTATCCATACTGGGCTTTTTGGGCCTTCCCTGTCCTGGGGGGGGGGGGGGGGCTCATTCGACCCCCCGTTCGTATTTCAAAACGGCTTACTGTACGATCAGCATATTTGCAGGGAAGGTTCTGCTCATCGAGTTTTACAATTTCTGAAATTTTTATATCATTATGACGTAATATGACGTAATTATGACGTCATTAATTGATTTTTTTGGCTAAAACGGGGAATTCCCATAATACCTAAATATCTCACTCAAAAAGTTACCAGTAAAGGTTTCTTATTAATATTTAAGTGTTATAAGACTTCTGTTGTCAAAAGCCGATGCAACGACGTCAAAATGACGTCATAGAATGACGTCATCTGTAGTTTAGCTATCCGCCATCTTGGATTATCAACCTTAAATTTTTCAAGATACATTTTTTTCAACATATAATATTAAAAACCCTTGAAAATGGATTAAAAACTTTCAAATGAATGTTTTCTGTAAGAAAATACCAAGTAGTGATGAAATTTGAGTGAAAATAAGCTTGTTATACTTTTCAACATGGTATTATCCGCCATCTTGGATTTTGACCTATTACGTCATCTCATTAGCATAATTTATGAATGTTTAATTATAAATGTTTAACTAAGATGTCTTAGATATTAAATATATATAAAAAGATGTTTAGTTTAGCAAGAAAATCTTAAAATCCCATTGTTTAAACCAAAATTAGTGATTTTTGTAGAAAATGCCTTTCAGAACCCGTGCCATGCACACGACAACACGAAAAATTATAAACTTCCCCCAATTTTTTTAAAAATTGTGGCCAACAATATTTTAGGAAAACTCACCAAGTTTGGTTGTTCTAGCACAAGCCGTTTGGGAGCTATAGGGGGTCACTCCCGCGCCCACTTTTAGCCCCCAGCACCCCCCCCCCCCCCCAGTCTGGATAGGGTTAATACATAATTTATTGCAAATTCTTGCCTGTGGCCTAATTGCCAGTAACATGGAAGGGCACATACAGCACAAGCAATGTACAAGAGTCTACATACCTCAAAAAGGTAACTCTATCTAGATTCTGGGTTGTTGGGTTCGATTTTTGATATAGAAAGCTGTCGTCTCAATGCCCAACTTGCACGTTTTCTCGATCTTCGACAATCCCTCTCACAAGGAATTTAACAGAAGTTACATGGGTAGGAATTTCTGTAGCAAAATTAGACCAAACTGATAACGTTAATGACAGCCATGAATGTCTGTCAGAAGATAAACTAAACCTGTTTCTGTATACGCACCATAGCAATATGCATAAAAGCAATGAATGTTTTGTGTTTCAGTCTGAAACGTCAGAACCCTGATGGATAGAAACTGCCTGGGACAGGTTTGGAATGTGATTTTGACATCTAGTTCTCCGGTTGCTGTCGTCGCCATGTTGGTGGGTTGAATGGGAAGGGTTCCAAGATGGCTGTCAGTCATTCCAAACACACAAATCATTCTAAAAGGGAATTCTCCATAGTCTGATATTTTTATGTATGTATGTAGAGGTAGAATATCCCAGTTGAGGTAAAGAAATTAACAATACAATGGGATAGGGAATTTCCTGAGTAGTTTAAGTATCACAGGTATGAGATCTTAACCCTCATCCGACCGTTACATTTTTACGACGAATCTGACCGTATGGGGTCATTTTTGACCCCATTTTGTTTTGCTCATAGACATATTTCTGCTGGCTTATTTTGTCATTTCTATGTATTTACTGTTTCACCAATCTATGAAAAATATTTTAACAAGTTTTGGTGTCAGTAGTTATTACTCATTATCATAATTTATGCAGAAAATGAGGAGAAACCACATTTGCTCTGAAAATCTACCATACTCAACCTACTTAAACAATGTTTTGAATTATAGATTTCTAAACAAAGGTTTTGATGCTGCAATAATACTTATAGCATAATAATGCTATTTAACAAGAAAAAATACAATATTTGTGAAAAGTAACGAATTTATTACTTAATTATGCACCATATTCCGCCATCGAAACACACACATACAATAACTCTTGTCTATTTTCCCGCAGAGATCTTTCTTATAGGTTCCTTCTGCACATTCTGTCCATATATTGTTTCTTAATTAATTAGAAACATTTTCATTTTCATTAGCAAAGGTAATTAGTGCGTATTATCATAATTTATGCAGAATGTCAAAAAACTGTGTTTTACACTAAAATACTAAATTTCTTGCAAAATTTTCGGTGTTTAATCATCCAGGCAACTATAGCGTATTGCTGTAATAGCAATGATGAGGAATGCCTGTTATTTCATTGACATGTCTTGATATTTATGTAATTAATGATTCATAATTGGCTGGGGTCATTTTTGACCCCACCGAACCAGACACAAACTTTCAAGTATATCTTATACAATAATGGACAAAACTCGGTGAAAAATTGGTAGATGCTGTAAGACATGTATACAAACAAATTCATGGAAGGAAATTTTTCTCCGATGAAAAATGTTGCTATGACAGATAAAAATATAGGCCTGGGGTCAAAAATGACCCCATACGGTTGGATGAGGGTTAAGTTGTATTAAGGTCTTTTTATTAAGAATGTTTGTAATTGATACGCAATTCAGACATGTACATTGACTGCCATGTATCTACAAATAAACTATTCAAACTAAAAGACTCTGAACTACCAGAGCGATCTTGTTTACATTCACAAAAATCGAAAGACAAGCTATGACAAACCTATGTGCTACATTGATAGGAATGTGACTGGCTTATTTGTTTTCGAGGTTATATTAATGGTATGATACACACATCGATGATGATGATATGGGCCAACAAAAGTTATGTCTGTTTATTCCTTTTCGGAATATACATGAGTAGAGTAATCAAAAGACTAAAGTCTAGTGATCTTGGCTAAGCTGCTCACCTTTGTTCAATCATGTTATTACTTACGTCACCCATAAAGTAATTAATTATATGTCAAAATACAATACGCATACCGTAGCCTATAGCTAGATCTCAGCTCTGTCATGTTAGTGTTTTGCGAGTTTCTTACACAAAAAAACATGAGGGTGCGGCTTTAATATCATACACAGAATAAAGTTACATGTTTTTGATATGTAACCTATTGATTAATACCTATCTTTTAGATCGTATCGCTAAAAAACTATTTAAAAAGAATATCTGGAAGTATCGAACAAAGTTCCTATTTTTCGATTAGAGACATATGTATCAAACACACATTGAGCTTTAGATAATATATATGCCAAACTTGTTATTATCTATTACCGGAATAACTAGGCATACAGTTTAGATATAGCTTACATTTAATTCAACATGAGTTTAAAGTCATGCTAACTTTGGAGACGAATGCACAAATTAATATTTACCAGGAAACTGGACTTTTCTAAACTGCGGACTCCTTCTCGACGACAAACAGTGGATCTATTTCTTCACGACAGTCTGTCAGCTTCTGCTCAAGTTCTACCGGCTCTGGTCTGGCTGACGGGTCCTCCTGCCAACACGACTTCATGACGTCATACAGTCTGTCCGGACATCCGGGTGGTTTCTGCAGACGATATCCCTGTCTCAGGATCCCGACCAACCTGGGACAACTCAGTCGGATCTCGTTCTGATAGCCGGGTTCCTCCCCGAACGCGGCGATCTCCCATATCAGCACGCCGAACGACCACGTGTTGCTCTCGCACGTGAACTGGCGAGTCTCCAGCGACTCCAGAGCCATCCACTTCAGAGGGAGGAGTTCCTCCGCGTCGTTCTTGCCTGAGGAGATGTACGTGGTTGTGGTGTACACATCATGGGCCAGACCGAAGTCTGACAGCTTGGTGACGTCGTCTCCACTGATGAGGACGTTTCGAGCGGCCACGTCACCGTGAGCGATGCGCAGACGTCGGAGCTCCTTCAGGGCACGTGATATGTGGACTGCGTAGCGGAGAAAGCTGCCCACTAGACAAGCAACGTTATTTTTAGTCTGCTGTTTCAAAAGTTGAAGGAGATCACCTTTGGCAGCATATTCCAAGAGAATACACCTTGGCCTAGACCTGGTGATGACACCAAACAGCTTGATAATGTTGGGATGCCCATCAGGGTTGTGTTCTTCGCAGTTTTCGTCCAAAGCAACCAGCATTGCTGCTTCACGATAGAAAGCTCGATAGCACAGTCTGTCCTTCGAACGGGCGGACTTGACCGCCACAACTGTGACGTCAGCGTTAGCGGTGCGTAAACGCCCTTCCCGGATGAACGAAAATGCGCCCTGACCAATCAGATCGCCCAGAGTCAGATCCTTTGCCTTCCTCTCCCACCGTTTGAGCCAGCCGGGCTGTAGACTCTGTGCGAGGTTTTCTTCCATACTTTTAAGTTCGAGTAACACCTGCGTCTCCTCTTGGTCTTCGTGTTGTTTCATCCGTGTTACCGCCCTCCATTTGTAAAGCGCCACTAATGCTGCCAAGACACCAAGCAGCGTCAATGAAAGGGGTATAGAGATCTGTAGTGGCAGCAGAGAAGGTTCCGTTTGGATAACGTCACATTGCCGTCCAGTCCAGGGCGGCGTGCATGTGCAGCTCCCATCTACGTGATGGCATGTGGCGTTGTTCTTACAGTCACAGGCCTGCCGACATCTCCACCCGTACCGACCACTTAAACATGGACGGGTACAATGTATACCATACCACCCCTCTGTGCAGTTACACTGACCGTCGGTAGGATCGCAGAAGGCACCATTCTGACATTCGCACTCGCCCTTGCAGCTCCGTCCGTAGGTACCGTCTGGGCATTTGGTCTCACAAAGTTTTCCTGTCCATCCCGGCGGACAGACACAGCCGGCCCACCGGTCACAGCTGGCACCATTGAGACAGTTGCAGTCCTCTTCACACAATTCACCTCTTTTGCCGGGAGGGCAGTTGCCTGTAGCTCGTAACGCGCGTGAACTTCCGTTTTGTCTTCGGTAATAACAAGACAGGTGTAGGTACCGTTGTGTTCGGACTGGATGCTTTCGATCCTGATTTGGTCTTCTTGAGTGCCACGTACCTTCCTTCTTGTACCATTAGGAAATGTCCAAACCATCTTCTCAACAGTCAAATGGAAAGACTTGCAGTGTAATATTAACGACCCTTTGATGTGAATCTGTCGCGAGTCGCTAGGGGTCGCGATGATGGCAACGGTACTTTGAGGTATGTCACAGACGACACCTTCCCACCCAGGCTGACACTGACAGGCACCGTTGAACCCGTGGCAGCGGGCGCCATTCTCACAACTGCAGTTCTGCTCACAGGTCAAGCCGTATTTGTTCGGCGGACACCCGACTGGCTGAGTCTCAAATTCCAGTCTAGTAACAAATACATTTTCACTTTTGCTGATGGACACAGGAACTCGTCCTTCTTGACCTTGTGGAAGTTCGCATACGAAGCGCTGCGTTTTTGTAGACATTAATGGAAAAGAAATTAACACCTTAAACTTGTATTTAGTCCATACATAAGACTTTGTGACAGTGTCTGCCAATTTCCGATCACTTAATGAGTAACACGGAATATGGTCCTCGTCGATTATTTGTATTTCAAAAACATGCTTGGGGTCAAATGGATGAAAACATCTAAAGCATGAATTAGGTGAAAGCCACAAACTGGTCACTGTTCTCAAGTCGTTCGCACTATGGACACCGATTATAAACACAGCAATAAAGTCTCTGCTGGCGTAAGCATGTATATTTGCATACATCGATATTTCTTTACCTCGCGATTGCAGATAATTTTTGGTGTCAGCTCTCAAAGTGAAGAGCCCTCCACTTTTTTCCATGCACATCACAGTCACTGCCACATTGTAAGGAAGATGCCAAGGTGTTTTGTTTTCTGATAGGACAGGCATTTCGCAGGTGTCGTTGTAGATAGGAGGATATCCGTCCACGTCCTCAACTTGTATGTCGACAAAACGGGTCTCGGTTGTCCCAGGTACGTTTACAGTCAGGTTATACCTTCGGTATATACTAAAGTCTAAAGGACGGGCTACTACAACCACACAGACGTGAGTCACACTGAAGCGCCCGTGGATGTTTCCGTCTGTGATATCACACGGAACTTCCTCCTTGGCTCCCGGAGAGGTTGGTAGAACGTGGACAACTTGCTGTCCAATGTCGGCATTCTCTGCGATCTTGGCCGACAGGTGTACGTCTCCGTACGTCCAGTTGGAAAGAAAGAGAAGACGAACGGTGACGACAAAGAGCACAGTGTTTGTCTTCATGTTGAAGATAGCTTCACAGGCGCCTAGTTTAACAGGTTTCCCCATTTCCCCTTTTAAGTCTGACCTTTGAACTTTTGGTTCCTCTTTTGTGACGAGACGAGTGAATACCGTAACGTATAGAAGGCGGAAACTCTGCACACGTTATGTGATCAGTCCCTTTTCTCATTCTTTACGAAAACGTACATAATACAGAGAGCACAACATGCGACAATCGACATTCTCTGCGATCTCGGCCGACAGTTGCACTTCTCCGTACCTCCGGATGGGAAGGAAGAGAAGACGAATATTGGTGACGAAGAGCACAGTGTTTTTCTTTATGTTAAAGTTAGATTTACATGCGCCGGGACAAAGAGATATCTATATTTCCTCTTTCTAAGCCTACCTTTTGACTTTTGGTTCCTCTTTTGTGACAAAGACGGGTGAGTGCAGATGCGTGTAGAAAGCGGAAACTGTGCACACGTTATCTGTCGAAAACGCACATGAGGTATAGAGTGAACAACTTGCGACATGTCGGCATTCTCTGATATCGTTAGCTTGGCCGACTTTAGCTCTGCACCACTCTGTATGTCCAGTTGGAAAGAACGAGGAGACGATGACGACGAACAGCACAATCACGGCGTCGGTATGAGGAAGATAAAACCTTTTGTTTTGGGGATTTTTTTAATTTTTGATTTCAAGCAAAGTTACATCCGAAAAATTGCGTTTTTCGCACTTAATTACCAATAATTCAAAATCGAAGGCATTTTTAAAAAATCCCAAAAACAAAAACCTCGGCAAAACCATTACGGTCATTTTGAGCCGTCAATGAGTTAATTTGGACTCTTCATGGTCGGGATCTTAAACGATGTTTGCACGCATGTCATGCCACACGGAGAGCGGGAGGTTGTAATTGATACCGGTGTAAACAACACTTATAATATTCAAGGTCACCAACCAAAACGCCAGTAGCTTCGTTACATATTGCAGGACCCCCAAAAAGGGGCAGCGTAGATGTACTGTCCAGAAAATTGTTTATAAAACTATATTTTTCGCCTGATTCAAGGTAGTTTGGGGGGAAAGGCCAGAAAGCACTGTTTTACCTGCAATGACCGCAGATGACATAAATAGAACACGGGTTTGGTTCGAATTACGACAGATCGAACATCGTGGAACAAGGTTCGAATTCGGCTAGACATGGGAGGTTTTGAGCGCGAATTAGACCACCGTGAATGTTTGTCTTAATGATGAACATAGCTTCATAGGCGTCTGGATAAACAGATATTTTCCAATTCCTCTCTTAAGTTCAACCTTTGAACTTTTGGTTCCTCTTTTGTATTGAGATGCGACTGCAGCTATGTGTTGCACACGTCGTGTGTAGTCAACTCCATTTCTACGACGATTGGCTTCTAAAGCACAAGCCTTTCAGGTCCCTAAGTTTTCTTTTTAGCGTAGTTTTGCATAATGGCATAGAAAACCAGCTACAGCGGTTGTTGAATACGTTTACTTTGTTGTTCCAAGTAGGTCGAATATACATATATCTTTGGCTGTAGTATGCCAAAGGTACTTGTAAGTGAAAATGTACCTAGAAGTCTCTATAGCCCCACTGGCAGTAGTCTCGGTTCAGTTGAGTCTAAACGGAACTAAAAACAAACGGTGATGTTTGTACTTCTTCATATGCAGTGGGCCATGCATGACAGAAAACCCTGGTTATGTTACATACAGTAGCCTTTCAGAGATCTTATTGCATACCAGTTGACACAGGGCTCTTTGTACAATTGCATTTCCATGTGTGGTGAAAATATGATGTTAGTAGTAGTAGTACTAGTAGTATCATGCAATTTTGATGCCCATGCCATGTAATTGTAATGTTACAAAAATGAATACACACGTCATAGTCAATCGTAACAGTGTAATTTCTGAAGACGGATGCTGAGCATGTACGAAACAACACCTTATTATTAGCGTGAAAGTTCAGCTGTGTTGGTAGAATACATTATGGAAAAATGCTAAACTTTACTTCCAACATTGCAATAGCTATAGGGACTCAACCCTCTAAATTTTCGCGTCATTGCTGTAGATAGAAAGAATCATTCTGTGAACAAGGACCTTGTTCACAGAATGACCCTTTCTATCTACAGCAGTGACGTCAGGAAGACACCACTTTTGCAGGAAAGTATCAAAAAGTCGACGGAGATTGACTGAAAATTTAGATGGGTGATGCCCTATAGTTAATACATTCATTTGTTGAAAGTAAAGTTTAGTAATTTTTTCTATGGCGCAACACCTGGTTGCTTCATAAAGTTTATTAAAGAGGACACACTTTCTGACATTAATGATAAGCATTGGATGTCAACGAAGGGCATTATCACTGGATATAATAAGACTGGTTTCTCTGTATTCTGTATCTCTGGTAAATTTATAACATGCTGTGGTGAACATTCGTCAGAACTAAAGATGATATCTAAAATAGGCTACAAAGATCTACATCGTACTCTAATTACGTGGCTGTTTCACAGCTGATAAGTGTTCTTGCATATTGCACAGAAGATGGTTTCGACTATTGAAAGCCTGGAGGAAACTTTCAGTGATGTTCTTTACCACACTGTCCAGGTACTGACTGCTGCGTGTATGAATGTCCTGCTAGTTAAGTGTGTTCTTGGGACAGTTCATGTAGCTTGGCTGGTGCGCTTTTTTCAATTATCAATTATGCAATTCTGTAGTAAACGAGCAGTAGGTAAAATTTGCTTGCTTGCAAGCCGTTATCTTATGTTGGTTAAAATTGTGACATTTCATACATGTCTTTTTTATCAATTCCTTCACAATGTACCACTGAACATTTACACAAATTCTAAGGCAAATATACAATTGATAATAAAATCTTATTCTGAAAATTTACAAACATCAAAGATTGTCATACAGATTATCAATTACTTTCTTATAATTTCACAGTCATGATATAAAATCCTTTTAAAAATTTCATCTTCTGTAAATCTAAAATATCTGTGCCAGAGAAATATTTGCACCTTGTAACATATACAGCACCATTGCACAGTTCATTATCACAGCATATTGTCCTTTTGTATTACCATATCGGTAATTTAAGAAAGAATGTCTTTGACGTTATTTTCTCGGATATGATGCTAATATGTTAATTTAAGACACATTTTTTTGGCCTAATCTTCTGGGATATGACCTGAACATGACACAATTATAGCCTTACTAAGTATGTATACTAAATTCTCCTCTGCCTTGGTAACTCAAGCAAACGTGATGAGATATTCGGGATATGCCTGTGCATCATGAAACACACAGAACATGCTACTGTCATCATCAGTGGTGGAGTCATAGGTGTCAAGTGGACCTCCCCCTGGTCTCGTTGGGGGAACGATCATGCTGGAGTCACCGGGTGTGGATAGTCCAGTCAGCACCTTGGCCAGGAACATTCTCCTGTGCCCACTGACATCAGAACTAGCAAAGCGTCGGTCTACTGGGTAGGAAGCCTGCACAGCAAAGTATGTCCCTTTGCCAATAGACACACCTGTAGGGAACGATATTGAATAATGTAATATAGTCTTGTAGGTAGGTAGGTAGGTAATTGTCTCTAAATCAACCTACGTTGGTATCTATAAGTTTACCTGCACTTCAGTCACGTATCTCTAATATTATGCCAGGACTATTGGCAAATAGATCCATTTTGTGAATATGGTTGATGGATGTTTATGACAATAAATATGCACAAGGCATGCTGTAGAGCTATTTTTGGTCCGTTTTGTGTTTTGTTGTCCTTTAGGCCACATCAATTTAATTTCTTGGTTCACGGATTTTTTCATAAAAAATATGGAGCGATAGGGCGAAAAAAAAAAATAAAAATAAAAATTGTAAAATGGTTGGGGTAAAGATAAGGGTCTGTTCCAAAACATAAAGAATAAAAAGTTTTCAGCTTGAAAAAAGTACAAAAACACTGTTACTGTACAGAAACAGCACCTATTCGTTGAAAATTACAAAAGTAGTGTCAGTTTTTATGTTTGTCCCATTCTTCATGAATGAAAATTATTACTGCAATAATAATACCCACATTTTAGAGTACTCTAAGGAGCTTATAATATAAAGGCCAATTTGCTACACCAGAAAGTTGGTGAATGGTTTCATTAATGGTGAAAGTTTGCTGAGTGGTAATTTTTATTTTTTATTTTTTATTTTTTTTTCAAAAAATAGGAGCCAGCGAATCCGTGAACCAATGAATTAAATTGGTATGGCCTTATATCGTAATTTTTGTTCCCAAAAACTGCCTTCAGCATTTCGTTCCCAAATTTGATGTTAACCTTACCAGGAGCTAACAGTGACATTAAAAAATTGTCTTCCACCCATTTTTGCATACTGATTCATAGTTAGGACAAACCTGTTCTTCAACTACATTGTGTAGATCTATTTTATATATGAATTCACATTTTATATATATAACCCCTCTCCAACAAGATCTCTTCAGTGTCACTGACGAAACCTACATCAACGTAACAGTGACATTAGCCTGACCAGCTGCTACCAGATAAACTGCAGGGACATCCCAATTAGAAATTACTTTGAATTCATAATTACCAGCTAATTGTTCTGGCATTGGAACCAAAGAATTCGAGGTACATACCATGAACACCAGCATAGCTCCTGTTAAATCCGTTGTGATAAATCTTGGTGCAGGAGTCAGCTGAAGATCCATGCCACAGATCCTGCTCTATATTTCTGAAAAATAAAAAGATTATAAATGTAATATCCCAAGCATGTTTTGGATAAGAAATTGTCAAAACCCATATTTCTGAATCAAAATAAAGAATGGAAAAAAAGTATCAGAGGTTATATTGAAGTCATAAACAATTGATGTACATGTACATTCCCTGCTTTGATCTATGAAGTTTACCACAAACATTTTTGTTGTTACTGACACTTCATACTTGCTTAATGCTAGTACGAGTACCATAAAGTTTGTAACAGTGTATGTATGTGTGTGTCTTCACATGATGTTTTACAATGAGAGAATTTCAAGAGAAAAAAAGGACAAAAACGGTGTCTTACATCCCAGGGTTCTTTAGGCTGATTTTCTGCTTCTGTGCACAGTACTGGCTCCACAGTGTTGGGTTCTGCACCCTCTCAATGCTTATAATGCTCGTTAACCCGCACTTGCTGCTCACAGTCTTGTACTCTTTAGAGGATGACTTCAGATTTACAAGGTGGCATAGCTGGGGCTTCCCAGACTTGAGGTCATTTGGTTGGGGATCCCAGTGAGACGGAACTGCACTGGTCACTGTTAAGCAGGGTCATATCAAAATTGTTTAGTCCATACTTAAGTTGATTAGCAATGCACATACATTCAAAACTTATCCTTTTGTTGACTGTGGATAATGCCCTCAAAATACAATGACTTTGAACAATGCATAATTGAAAGGAACATACTCAAAAGCTAACAGAGCAGCTGATATTGTGCCACACAGTATCTGTTCTTATATTGAAAGCAGGACACTTATCTATGCTAACCTAGTAGATACCAACGCAAGAAGTACTGGGGAAAACATTTTGAAATCAACCAAAAAAAATGCACACTGCAAGCAAATGGCCTTTCACACCTCGTCCAACATTTTCACACATAAAATATGCATCATTCTTCTCGGAAAATTTGTTATCGAAATGGACTACAACAAGGTCAGCTTTATTATATTAGGGTGATGGTGAAGAGGTGAAAAAATCCATTTATCAACTTGTAAAGATGGCAACCTTTACAACGTACCTGCACATGCTTTCAGATTATCCCTGCGAACATTGGACACCTGTCCTGATGCCTTTTCCTTCATGGTGCTGAAGTCAATCTCACACTGACCTACGTCATCCTCATACTGAACCTTCCCTTTCTTGTTCTTCCTGTAGGCTTCCTCAATTTGTAAATTAATGAGGGGGTCAAAGGGGACGTAGGTTCCATCCGGCTGTTCATAACACCTGATTCAAAGGGACGAAAAAAAGAAAGCAATCAAATCAAACAAGAGCATTACAAGTTAACTTTAAGTCGAAATGGCATGATGAAAAGAAAATTAAGCAGAAAGGGGTGAGAGAAAATCAGTCCATTTTGGTACTTTTTGGACACTGAGATCAACAGATATAGTAGCAACCCTACTTTCCTATTTAGAAAAGTAGGGTTAGGGGTTAGGGTTAGGGGTTAGGGTTAGGGGTTAGGGAATTAAATGTAAGAAACTCATAGATCCTGCATTATACTGACCATGAGAGGTCCTTCTTTAAAGACAAAGCCTGTTCCCTTTTTCTGCTCTCCTCCATCTTAGCATGCAGGACCTCCCAGACTTTGGACATAACTGATGCCACATCAGAAATGCCTTGAATGGTGATGCAGTGACGGCCTCCTTGTCCTTGATCTAAGAAAGTATATAAAAAACGTTGAATTTGACCTCAAGAATGTCAAATGTATCAAAACGTCTACGCAATTTTTCATACTTTTTTCAGTTTTTGTGTAGTACTACAACCATCGAATCTATGACATCATACTTAACAATGAAATCATTTACTATGCATTGTCTGCAACAACCATGAAATGACACGTGTTGCATTCAAAATGATCTGCTCCTAGACATAATTTGTCACTTCTCCCGGCTGTGCGTGCTGAATTGCCAAACAAATAGATAGGCTACTAGCTAAAATTCATTATTATAGCATGTCCATAATATCAAATATCAAACCAGAATTTCTGCAGCACTACATATAAAAACTTCCAAAGGGCCCAAAATAAATTTTGTCAATAGTACAAGATATTAATTGAATTTCATGACAGTCCTGTGCTATTTAATTTATGCTGTTCGACTGCACATCCAAAAATGTAACGTTGTTGGTAATGGTAACAATACCCACCAACTATGATGGACACACTGTTTTGCTGTCCATACGCCTTTAGCATATCCACCTCATCAGAGGACAGCTGCAGTACTGCAGCATCATTAATCTTTTCCTCCTTAAAGTTTTCGTCCACGGTTTCTTGGACTCTCCTTTTGGCCATGTCAACTGCTCCATCTGTGCCATAGAAGTGTAGGAGGAGAGACGTGGGGGTCGTTGTTGTGTCACCAACACTACGCTTTCCATCGGACGACGAGAATCCAAGGATCTTTGCCACCCGACTTCTCTTCCCAAGGGAATGGGCAACCTCTGAAAGAGACAAATATAATGAGTTGAGGGTGTTTGACTCAACTTTTCACCGAATCATGATAATTAAAAAACAACCTGATAAAATGTTCTTAACCGAATGTTCTGCATCTGATTTTATTGTAAATAGTTGATGACTTACGAACGAACATTTAGTTATTTAAGTTTGACCTTTGATTTCATTTTGATTAGTTGTATAATGTTGTGTTATTTTATGTTGGGGTCTCCCCGGCCCCCCAGGAGGCATTGAAAAACGCAAGTAGGCGATGTACTTTCCTGGCTAAATAAATAAACTGAAACTGATCTACCCAAACCAAAACTTAGAAGATGAAATGAGTGATACTAAAGGCAAGGATATTTCAAGTTTGGGTGTATAAGACCATCAATAGCATTTTTAAATGGCACCATACACAAATAAGACCCTGTACAAAATCTTTAGTGATTGCCGAGACAAAACAAAGCCATAATAAATCTTAGATTAAAACTTACATGTTGAAAATGTATTACTGTATGCAAATTTATGAGTAGTATATGTAACAACATTTAGAGCTGAGTCTAAAGGAACACCAGCGTGACATAAGATCAGGCTCAAAATTAAAGAGATGATGCACAAGCTCTTTATTCATTAAAGATTCAATATGTATTTTTTTTCACTTTGCAGTGTACGTGCATGACACTGTTCAGTGAACAGTGGATTCACAATGACTATGCTGCACATGCACATCTCCTACAAAACATACAAAGTTAACTTAGAAATGGTCAACCATGCTTGTATCTTACTTTTGAATCTGCTTGTGACTTTTGCACTGAACCCCCTGGACTTGTGCACCAATTCTCGAGCCCTCTGGTCCATCTCTGAGTGGAAGTTCTGCAGCATCTGCTGCTGGAACACCGTGATCCTGACGGTGGTGAGGGACTGGGGAGAGCCCTTCTGGGCAAAGTCTGTAACCCCGTCCAGCATCAGACTGGCTGCCTGGTCAGGGCTGATCGCAAAACCACCTTGGCAAAGATAGGAGACATTTTTAATGACAAATGACCTACTATAACTGCATTTTCAGTAAGGTTCCCATTGCACTCGACATTTGCAACCATACAGCAACCAAAACAAGATGTGTGTGTCCATTGATTTTATAATCAAATATGACGTAAGATGCAAATGTATGATTTGAGAGACAAAAACAAAAGATAAATTGAATTTGTATCTTTGAAATTCATTGAGTGATCTACCAAGTCTTTGGTCACTAAAGCTAAGGGCACAACCCGCCGTATGTGCAATTTGTCCGTACGTTATTTTTTTAGGCCACGTCTGCCACGTATTTCTGAAAATGTGGGGAACAACTGGCAAGAGCAGGGAGGGAGTACGTCAACACGACAACACAAAGTTTTGCTACACGTAAAGTTCTAGGGCGTGTTTGCGTGCTCCAAAATCCGTCGGAGTTAGTACGGAGGTGGTACTTACCACTTGCGGATCCCAAAAGATTGCCCACATTTTGGCACGTAGACAGCACGTATTTGCACATACGGTGGGCTGTGCCCTTAGCTTAAGAGGTGATAGCCTTTAATTGAAAGGGGTTATTAGTTATTGTAAAAAATTAGCACTTTTATGGCTTTCTTTTAGTCAGAATTTTTGTGTGCCTTTGAATACACAAATTTCAATTAGCCTTCAGGTCGACACCCACCTGTCCCAACAGCAGGGAAAGAGATTGATCTGAAGCCTTTCTTGTCAGCCGTCTCCAGACAGGTCTTGATGCTTTTCTTTAGGACCTTTGTATTAGGGTGTGTCAGATGGAGAATACCTTTGTATGGCATGTTACCAGCACCTGGAAAGCAAAATAGTACAATGGATCTTAGACAAACCAAATCATAGTTTGGACCTGTCCTTGGTGCTGAAAATCATGTAATTACTCAATAATTAGCCCAAAAGGCTTTTTTTACTGTGAGAAGTAGCTCACACTGGCATATTCAAACTTTTTGATTAGGAAATTATTACAGGGAGACTGTAAATTGTAAAAAAAAAGGTCAACAGGTGGCTAGAAAATACAACAAATTTGTGGGAAAAGTATAGAAACCAAACGCACCAACTGTGAACCTGTAGTGAGAAAAGCGTTTGGCACAAATACATTGAGGCAATGTCCTTAGAACAATTGTTCATTTAAGAATTTTTCCCACTTTGTGTCTGTCCTTGGTGCTGAATAGCCTTCAGTTCTTCCTTTCACTTTAAGATGCTATATCAATGACTGAGATACCATTTCCTTTGACTGTCTAAGCCATATTCAAAATCTTCCATTGGATTCCCTAGCTGCTGCAGGGCTGGAGTCAGTGAGTGAACGTCTGGAAATGGTCTCTCTTGCTACAGTTTTCAAGTCAGTCCGGGGAAGGGCACCATCGTATATGTATACATTATTCCGCTGGATGTCACCCCCGACCCTAAGGGTCAACACACGTGCAGCGACTACACGGTTACGGGACTATGACCCCCACATGCTTCAGTGGCCACCTGTCAGAGTGACATCATTTAGTTGCAGTCTGCAGTACTACAGCATGCAGCTGTGGAACAAGCTGCCTCTTCAATCACGTAGCCTGATGAACTTTAGGACATTTAAGCGCCACATTAACTAACTGATTAGTAATGTTATTTTTACATGTTGTTACTGTATTATGCCTTGATTGTTATTGTGTTGTGTCTTGTGTGCCCAGGATTGCCTGTAAAGCAGGTCTATTTTGACCTGAGTCATTTCCTGGTAAAATAAATAAAGTGAAAGTGAAAGTGATAATTGGCAGAGGGAGCTAAAAATATTAGAAGCCCTTGTGCAAGTGTTACACTTGCACAAAATATACATAAATCCTCAGTTGCTACCAGATTGACCATTGTTTTTCAAAAGTCCCACCTGTTAAGACCACAGCCCCATGGTCCTGCTGCCCGTTCCTTGTGATGTACTGTTGACACTCTGTGGCCACACTGGGTCCAGCCTTCTGGCAAATAGCCTGAGCCATGGGACCATTTAAAGCTGGATGGGAATGCAGGAATATACATTTAATACGTGATCATATCCCTAAAAGTTTCTTAGGAAACCTAACTTTGTACAATTGCAAATGGTATAATAACTCTTGTTTTCTGTTGAGTTTTACTAAGACTTGTGTAAGGTGTAAAGAAAGAAATCAGGATTAACTTCTAAAATCAGCACTAAGATATGTCTGATATCAGCACTATCATAAAAGAAAAATCTGCACTCTTCATCATTATCAAGATGTCTGTGATTTGTATAAAGTCCACATATAGCCTGGTTGATAACTGTGAATGCACAGATGTGATGTGACCTAGTATATGTAAATACCTAAATTTGTAAATGGTCATCCTGGAAGTTGATAATCTGAGTATGATAATTTAGTCTGTTACATTACAAAGTAGTTCTGCACAGGTGCCTCTTTTTACACCTGGGTGGAGTAAGGAAAGTCATGTTAAGTGCCTTCTTCAATGACACAATACACTGTCACTGACGAAGGATAGTGGATTCTATCCGAAACGTCTGGCCGTTTCAAAACCATATCCAGTTGCTTGAGTAACTACTTTTAGGTGTATCTTATTACCTGGATGTCTAACCTACATCGACGTACACAATACGCTGGCTTAGGAATGCCAGAAGTACTCAATCTTGTGCACACTAGCCTAGCCACTCATTTGATGACACATACATGTAGATAACCAATGAATCTGATTTTGTTACCCAAATCT
>NC_049985.1:24558513-24559291 GCF_000003815.2 Branchiostoma floridae
GGCTTGGCTGAAGGACAGTTTTTCTTCGTACATGCAGGTGGCAGCCACATTACGGGGGTACTTCAGGTTGCCTGTGCCCATGGCAGGGAATGCTATGGAGGTGTAACCATCTTCGTCAGCAGACTCCAGGCAGTCCTGTACCATCGTTCTCAGGGGCTGGGGAGATAGAGAGGAAAATTTACTAAATATTTATTCATTGAGCCCTAAAATCAGCCCCTCCTTTGCGCACAGCGTGTGTAGTCCAGTGGTTAGCGGCCATGCTTCTGGAACTAGAAGCCAGCTGTGTTACTCACCAGATATGCACACTACCAGAAACGGCTGCAGTCCTTAGGACGGGACTGGTCCACTGTTTGTTGTGCTGGTCAAAATTCTTAATTAAAATGAAATACTGTACATAATGTCTGTCTTCTCTCTGATTACCAGGCCTGTTTCGGTCAATATTTCGTCGACTGTGGCTTAACAGTCATATGCAAGAATGACAGTCTCTGCCACATAGGGCACATCTGTAAGCTGAGTGCACGTGATGACCAGTGGAAGAATAATTCTTCAGTGAGCTAAACTGGATCAAGATCACTGTTAGTGTCTTTTTTTCCTCAGCTTATCAATGAGGTAAAAACAGATGGTACTTATAATAGCATCTGACTCATCTATTCATCTATTCACTTCTTCATTCCTCTTTTGGTTTGCTCTGTCTCAATTTCCTGAGATCCAAAAATAATTGGTTGAGAATTCAAATCAAAAAACAGGTTTCCACTCTTGTATGGGACTCAAATACAGT
>NC_049985.1:24559391-24602738 GCF_000003815.2 Branchiostoma floridae
ATCCTATATCACCTGCATTGGCCTTACCATGGTTGTTACAAAGCTGAAAAGTACAAAATCCTATCATCAAATACATGTAGACAAAGCAATAGACTAAGTCTAAATTCACGACTTGAAGACTTAGTGTTCAGAAATGCTCAGAGCTGTCTCAATGATAATTCATTTATTTTGCAAGGAATACAGTCATGCTACCTACTTGCATTTCTCAAAGTTTTCTGGAGATAATGTAGCAGTTAGTATGCATATTACTACATGATTCTATCATTTTTGAAACAAGAAACTGGGGACAAATAAGAGCAAAAATAATGTACTAGATGTTTTGAAGTCTTTTGTGTCTTTCACTCAGATATAGAAAATTGTGATGGTATGATTCTATAAACAACCTTCTCTCTACTGAAGTAGCCATTTGGCATCAAAATTTTATCAATAAATTGTTATGGGGTTTAACAGCACGGAGAAGGCTAAAACATTACACCCCCACACCTGTTGTAGTTCTTGTCCTCCAGCCTGACCAAAGGCTCTAGCAACTCCATCCCGACTAAGGTCAAGGTCACCACTTGTTGTGTTCACAAGGACATCAGCCTGGAAAACATAAGGTCAAGAAATATTGTATTCCTTGGACTGTACATGCAATGCTAGGTACCTTTATTTGCTGGGTAAGCTACATGTATCATGTGATCCTTCTCTGAGATGTTGTCAGCATAATCAAATGGAAAAGCTAGCGATATAATCACACCCACTTTACAAATTAAAGACAATGCAACATTCGGCTTCACCTTTTCCGCAGTGCTGTCCCCCTTCTTCAGCTGGATGTTGATTCCCTCTGGAGTGGTTAAAGTCTTGTTGGGGCTGGTGGCAGCATCTGCACCAGCATCACGGGCTGCCCTGGGCCTGGGTGTAGGGACTGGTCCTGATGGGGTGGTGTCTGAGGAGCCTGTCATCGTTACTCTGTCTGGTCCAAATCTGTTGTATATGTCACACACGTTTATCATGGGTAATAGACAAAAATAAAAGCTCTAAATAGAAACTATATATAACGTTAGTTCACCTTTATCTGCAGGGTAACCTATATCCGTTGTGTTGCTAAATAGGGTATCCAGAGAAAGGTGCTCAAGGTATCAAGTCAATGGATGGTAGTTTCAAATTGCACTATTTTCAAAATGTTGCAGTTTAAAACCATCATCTGTCGACTTGATTTCCCTACATTGTTCTTAAAAAGTAACGGATAAAGGTTACCCTACGGATAAAGGTGAGAAAGGCATTTGGCTCCAGACATCTTACTGAGGGATGATTGCAGTATGAAAGATGTAGGTTAGCTGTATACAGAATGAATTCACATTCAATGTTTTGCAGAAATTTCTGACATTGATCCCAAATTTCAACATTCTTACAACATCTCAGGATAGAGCATCTATACCATCAAGTGATATATTTGACTTTTTAAAAGCTTGTAGCATTTTATGTACACAAACATGAAGAAATTGAAGGCAAATTTGGCTGCACAGAAAGTATTACATATTCATAACAGACTGTTCATTGTTTTTGAAGAAAAGGAGATGATTTGGCTTGCTTCTAATTTTTTACATCAAAAGCTAATAAGCCTGGCTCTCTATGGTGCATTTTATCTTGTTGTAGCCTATAATCTTCAAAGGTTTGCTACGCAATTGGATACCATACCGGTTCAAGAGCTCATCTCTGAAGGCGTCTGTCTTTTGGGGATCCATTTCCGCAAAGTGAACTTCTGACAGAGCACAGTCAGGGTTGGTGTTGAAGAAAGCTGTCACAGCAGCTACAATAGCAGCCACACAGGGTTTGATTGGGTAGCCAGAATTACCTGCAAAACATAAACAACATTTAAAATTAATGATAAGTCCAAGATATAGTCACACAAAAAGGTTTTTCATCTGTAAGACTGCAAAAAATCATCTGCAAGACTACAGAAATAAATACAGAAATAAAAAAAATGAAACGATGAGAAGAAGTTTGGAAATCAACACCTTGTAAATCTATAATAATTGAAACATATTTCAAGACTTTTTCTTTTTAAACTAATAGCCCAATACAGGAAAATCATAATGATGGTGACTCAAATTGACTTCTTGATATGCTAAAGCATGCAATTAGAAATGTATTTGATCCATATCATAATCCTATGTCTTTAAATGTGCAGGGTGGTTTTATTTCCATGGTCTTTGCTGTGACCTCAGGATTTTTTGAAACAAAATCTTATTCTTCCCTTCCTGATTATGATCTGCAATCTATTCCAAGCTGAGTGACAACAATGACTTGAGGCTCTGGGCATACGTCACATTAAGCTGACAACTGGATTGTATATGCATGCTCTGCATCTCTCCATAATCTTCAGTGACGAATATTAACATACAACAATATCCACTCCTCACCTGCACTGATGGCAGGTATGGCAATGCTGTGGTAGTCCCTGGCCACCAGTAAGGCATTCTCCACAGCCATCTTCAGGACTTTTTCTTTGGAGTCCTTTTCATCTGTAGGTTTATCAGAAGAAGTTATTACAGGCATTACAAAACAATGAGAAATCAACTGTAAGATACTAGAAAATTGCATGTTTCAACAGTCTTATATAGACCATTTAGATAAAAATATTGGTCTTAAAGTTGCAACCCTTTCAATTATGAATCCTATTTGTTTTACAATCTCATTAGTAATACGTTTTTTAAATTTTTTTTTCTTGCGTAAGTTTTAGATCTCATTATTTGTACACGTAAACGGACTACAGGAAGAGTTACACTAATGGAGGTCTTAAAAACAAACAAATAAACAAACAAACAAACAAACAAAGGAATGCAGTACCTGCAATCCACACTGGGCCGACAGCATGTACCACCATCTTGCAGGGAAGCCTGTACCCCTTTGTTGACATCACCTGACCCTCTGTCAGTTTTCCATTGTCCTTTACATAGTTGTTACAGTCTCGCTGAATCTCCTGGCCTCCTGCATGAAGGGAAAGAGCAGAAACTGATCTAGGGTACTGATTTCCTCACACAAATATTTCAGGCACCTTTCTCAGGGCAAAAATTACTGTAACTGCTTCAGTCTACTTCACCCTGCGGCTAGGTGTCACTGCTGCAGGGCGAAATGAATCAGTGCACGGGTAAATCCACACTGCACGAATGTGTACTAAGAAGAACCGTATTTCATTTTTTAAATGCCAAGTAGTTTAACATCTACTATAAACATATTTTTTCAACATAACAATCCATCACATCCAAAACACAGTTCAAAGCTAAAGACTGCGTTGAATAACCAGGGACATCTCAAATGTGCAATACCTCAGGGGTTACTGCTACTGCATTTTGAATCCACCATTTTTTAAATGTGGCAGCAAATATGTTAACTGCTCAGATCTGCTTTAAACTGATACGGTATGTTATGCCAAGCATACCAATGACACATAGGACATGTTCGGGTTGTTACCTGCTCTAACAATGGCTGCTGCCAGCCCTCCCCCGTGAGACAGGGAACCATTGGCAGTGTTCACCATCACATCCACCCTGTGATGACTGGTCAGGTCACCCTGTACTACCACCAGGTTCCTCCCTCCCATTGTGTGGTAACATATCTGGAATAGGAAAATCTGTGAAATATGGGGGAGTATGCAAGCCCTGTGTTAGTATATTCTAACGTGATGTATTTTAATGGATAGCTATCACCTGGCTAAGTTGTTCTCTGGTTGGTTTATAACTTAGTTGTCTCTCACCTGCTTTGGACCTGCAGGTGCTGCAGCAGCTCTGGCTCCACCCATATCTCCGACAGGCACACCTGGTTTGCCCCCCACCTGGATCACACATTTCACCTCCCTCTCTATCCCCTTCAGTAAGCCACTCCCTGATCCCTTCGTGAAGAACTTGTGCATTCCTGGAGAAAAACAAGAGTCAAAACCTGAGTAAATATCATTCTGGTTGTCAGAACTTGAAACTTTTCTTTGAATGAATTATGAATTCAATAAAAGCATAGGATATGCTTTGGGACAAAGTGACGCTTCTCATATTGAGAAAAAACTTTATTAAAGCCTCATAGTACACTTATTGACTTCAAGATAAGGATACAGGCCACACTGACTTCATTATATGAATGACATCAATTTTTGTCCGTTCCAAAAAACAAATACAACTTAACTGCTGGTAGTACAAAAAGTGCAAATGAGCGAATGTTGCAAAAGAAACACATTGGATCATGGGTCCTATTGAGTGAAGCCTTCTAAAATCAAAGATGTGAAAGAACAAGAATCTATTAATTGGCAAACTACATGTATGTTTTGTGTGCTCAGCCATTTGTTTAAGATCAAGATGTTCAACCTTCCTGACTACTCTTGATTTCATTATGAAGGCAACTTTTTTTGCATGCTTTAATCAGATTTGGGGAGTTCAGAGTAATTAATATGGCCTTATCTACAACATGATACACTGTTTATTTCAAGAAATTAGTAAAAATAAGCAAAGTTCAAAAAGCTTCTTCTACAAACCATGCAACTGTTACAGTGACAAAGAAAGATTTGATGACACAAAGCTGACCTGGCTTTGTGATGTTCATGGTGCCTGTTGTAACAACATCAATAAGCGCCTGCAGTTGCTTCATAGCGCTCTGTGTTCCATCCTTGGTTCCCCTCACAGTCAGTTTCCCCTGGCCTATCATGACCTTCACCAGTTGTTCAGCATGGTTTTTCTCCACATCTTTGATAGCAGCACTGTAGTCCAGGTACTTTGCCTTTCCCTCTGCAACATCCACATTGATGGTAACAATAGTGTTTATGGCAATGTAAATTTTTATGTCCTTTGATGCAGTGGCAACTTTCTCCACAGGGCCAACCACCCACACTATAGATCTGTCCTTTTCAATATGTATGTCAACTGACAGCTGTTGTCGGAGTTTTGTTGAGTATGTTACAAACCCTTGCTTGGTCAGCAAGTCACGACTTTCCTCTGCAATGGCAACGGGTGATTCTGAAACAACTTGTGGCAGCAAGTCCTTTGCTGCTAGTACTTCAACAAACCGCTGAGCTAGAATAGTCATTTCTTCATTTTCAATAGCAAAGGCCACCTTTATATCATTCTTCTTCAAACTGTCCTCTAGATGCTTCATTCCTTTGTCTGACTTCAAGTACGACAGTTTTTCACATGAAAGGGTGACTCTTTCCTCAGCCATTTTATTGGTTGTTTCGTACAAGTCAATCTTGGCTTTCTGTACCAAGACCTGCTGACCCTTGAAGTCCACACTCTGGTTGTCTACGTTCAACCTGATCTCCACAAGTGGATGCTTTCCTGTAAAGTTGTTGAGCTGAAGAATCTTCAGCTTGGCTGCTTTCACATTGGCGATGTGATCAATCAAGATGGAGGCTTCCCACTTCAGTATCGCCTCTGTCTCTTTGATGATGGTTTTGCAGACGAGCTCCGCCTCTGTGACAGCTTCTGTTGTCCCAATCAGAGTAACCACTCCTCCTACATCTTCTTCCTCATAAGCTTCAATCCAAACATCATCCCTGTTTGACGTACTCACCTTTTCAGACGCCTCTTCAAATCTGTCTTTGGCACGTTGCCAAATTTGAGTTGCCACGGGGATCTCTGTCGCCTGGAACTGTGTGAAAAACTGTTCCATGCAGCATCGACTCTTGTCTTCCCATTGCTTTGCCAGCTTCCGTACTCCTTTCATCTCGGGCGTCAGTGTTGGTGAGACTGTCACCATGTCCGTTACCAACAGATCGACTTCTGCATGAATGTCTGCTAACTTGCCTTTAAGCTGCTCAGCAAACATGGCAAAGGCAAACAAAATCAGCTGAGGCTTGATCTTTATGTTGATGGGTTGAGGCAACTGGAATGCTCCAGGTGCGTTGTCATCCACCACTTCACCAAGGCATTCATAGTAGGGTTGGACACTTATCGGAGTGTTGTTTAGAGTGTGTGAAGATTTCCGATGGACACTGTTTACAGCTGTGGGAAAAAGAAAAGTAGGAAGTGAGTGTGACTGCCACAACTGTTGAAATCCACAAATTTGAAAATGCTTTATTTGTGGGAAAAAAACAGCAATCATAAAAACATTATCATATCAAAATTTTGATGAAACAGCATGGATTTGGTAAAGTGGGGTAGGGAATTCGTCCACACAACCTAATAGTATGTCTACATAACCTATCCAAAGACAGTATCATATTTTCATTGATTCAAATTCTTCTTCAACTTCAACGTCTTAAGATTGCACTTCCTTCATTGTCAAATGTGAGTGGTGGTTATGAGCTATTAGTTTAGCCACAATTGTGTATTTTAATTTACTGAAACAGAAAGCAGACTATTTTAGTCATTGACTTTGTCTTAGATCCAGTGGCTATCACTTATATCATATGTCCGTGGTACTGCAGCAGAAGTTCTCTCTTCTTTTTTATATTGCTTATTATAAGTTATAATCAAGTCAACAGATGGTGGTTTCAAACTGCAAAAATTTGAAAATATCACAGTTTGAAACTACCCATCGTCCATCGACTTGATATGCCTGGATACACTGCCAACACAACAGATATAGGTTACCCCACGGATAAAGGTGAACTAACGTTACCTACAGAATAAATAACAATCAAACACATCTACAGCTTTTTGATCTAACAAGGAATAACCCCTGAGGCATCGCCAAAAACAGAAGAAAAGACTACATACTGTTTGCATCATCAAACTGGACAACTGCAGTTCCAGTGGAAGAGTCCATCTTGATCTCAGAGACAGAACCTCTGCTGCTCGCTGTCTCCCTTTCAAAGTACAGCTCCAGCAGGTCTCTGGACACGTTGTCTGGCAGGTCCGTAACTATGACAGCATCAGTGACGGGGACCCTCTCCATGGTGAGTTGCTGTCCCTCCAGCGGTCTGGACTGGGCCTTGGTTACCATCCTGTCAAAGTCTTGAATAAAATTGAAATGGATAAATAAAGGTAGTCAGTACCTACATTATGTTGTTAATACATAATGTAGACTTTAATACTCAGTCTGGTATATATATTCATATTAACCCTCAAACCACCGTATGGGGTCAAAACTGACCCCAGGCGTATATCGATGTGTGCCATTATGGCATTTCTGGTCGAAAACAAATTTCCTTTCATGAGTTTTTTTGTATATATGTCCTATAACTTCTCATACGTTTTTACCGAAATTGGCTCATTGTTGATTAAGTTATCCTAGAAAGTTTATGCATGGTCCAGTGGGGTCAAAACTGACCCCAGCATTTTTTTAAACAAACTTTTGCGACCCACACCTAAACTACTTATTGTAGGATCACGAAATTTTCAGAGAATGATGTACTTGTAAGCCACAGTTATTGTAACAACTTTTGTGCCTTTATCATGTTAAATGACGACATTATGACGTCATCTAGGTAATCTCGGCCGCCATCTTGGATTTTGGCTGATGACGTCATCAAATTAGCATAAATTATGAATATTGAGTCATGAAATTTACGCTGAATTTCATAAGATGTGATAAACAATTGTGATTTGCTAAGAAAACCTTAAAACTTAATTGTTTAATACAGATTTATAAAATTTCGTAATAAATATGTCTGTCAGAATTCCGTTGCCATGGCAACATGAGAAATAATGAATATACTTTGTTCACTGAAAATGTTTGCTTTCAACATTTTCTAAAAAGTTACCAAGTTTAGTGGCCCTAGCATAAGCTATTCAGGCGCTACACGACATTGAAGTTGGTACAGGCATCAAAAGCCTTCTTCCCGGTCTGAATTGCGTTGGTGCAAAATGTGGTCCTCATGATCTTTTGCATAAATTATGATAATGAGCTAGAAGTATTCTCACCTAATCATGTCAGACTGTCTCACATAGATTAATGAAACTATACATATATACAAATCACAAAAAGAGTCACACAAAAAACTGTATTCGTACAAAACGTTTTGGGGTCAGTTTTGACCCCATACGGTAATCTACGTCACAAAAAAGCTACGGTGGTTTGAGGGTTAAACATGAATGTTGCAGATCAGAAAAATAGAAAGGCCTACCACATGAATGGGATGCTTGAGAAAGATAGTGAGAATCACATGCAGAGACTGCAACAAAGAAGCCTACTAAAGAAAAGGCATACTTTTATATCATAACCATATGGCTAAAGACATAGTGTGATGATTTGCGACAAACAATTCCAGGCATGCTATATTTACTCTAGTGATGGCAACTCATCTTTCAGCATGAAGAATTAGTGGAATTACCTAGTTTAAAGTTTTACCTTACTGTGATCAAACATTGCCATTCTGCAAAATTGCAAGAAACCAAAGAATTGCTGTTATACATTGATAAATAAGTGTACAGACATACTGGAAATCTTGTTGAAAGTGACCAGGACTACTCCAGGCTGTTTGCTGTAGTCTATTGTGGTCACTTCATCATCACCAACATTTTCCAGGTAAAGGCTGAGGGTCTCTTTGGTTGTGCTTTCCTTCAATCCCTGTATTGTGTGCCAGACAAAAACAAAAAACATCTGATTCAAAACCCGCATGAACATCATTTTTCTAAAATTACATAATTATTGTTATGTACCTGTTTTTATCTTCAACAATATACATTTGTGATGAGAATAATGTAAATAGCGAAAACCAAAATACCAGCATTGTAGGTAAAAATTGAAATATCAGTATTGTAGATAAGATATATAACGTCGTACATTCGCATAATTCCACAAGGTGCCATAATACCGCCACCTCAAAAATGTTGTTATAGAGGCCTTCTCAAAATTGTCTTCAACTCCTAAATATCTGATTTACATTCAGCATATTTAACATTCAGTGTTCAAGACAATCTTGGGAAGACCTCTATACTGACGTTTTTTTAGTTGGCGGTATTATGGCACCTGGTGGAATTATGATAGTCGATGTTATACGATAAAGGTAGTCTGGTTGCCTGTTTGAGGCCAAAGGGACAGTGGGTTGTTTAAATCACTGTATCTGAGAATACACTTTTGGAAGGCAGAGCCCAATTCCCTCTCCATCTATTTTCTTTACCTCCACACGTACAGTCAAAGTCAGATACCCATTTCTACACCTGGGCGCAGGAAAGTCGTAAAAGTCGTGTGAGGAAGAGTGAGGAAAGTCGTGTCAAGTCCCTTTCCCAATAACACATTTAACGCTTGTCATCCATTGTCCGTAGGGTAACCTATATCCGTTGTATCAAAAATCAGGCTATTTTGTAATCTCAACTAGCCAAACGGTGGTTTCAAACTGCAACATTCTCAAAATATTACAGTTTGTTTAAAACACTGTCCGTCGACTTCACATTCCTGAGTACCCTGCTTTTAGAAACAATGGATATAGGTTACCCACGAATAAAGGTGAACCATCGTTACATGTATAATGCACCGATTCTAACCAGGAATGCCTGTAATCAAACCCATGACCTCTCAATCTCTCATTCATTAGCATAATCCACTGGGCTATCCTGGGGAGGCCAGTATTTTACAATTGCAATGAAGGGCAGCAAAACAGAAACCAAGTTGCTTTGTACCTTGACCAGAAGACGACTGCTGTCCAGTGATCTGGGCTGGACCTCCTTCAGTTTGAGAACAGTTTCATCAAGACGATGTTCACGTCTCAGAACGTGCCGGCCAACTGTAAATAGTTACTTAAAATGAATGAGGATAACGTACATTGTGTAGGCAATGTCAGTGTATGGTGTCATATTCCCCCTAATTAAAGTTACAAATTCAAGTTGCTGATATGTCCTCTGAGCCATATCCTTTTCCTTAAGTTTATGTACAATAGAACTTGTACCGATAAATATCTCTACATAAAATACACCTAGCCTACTTTTTGGTGGTCCCTTAGATAATTTTTCCCATCGTGCAGTTATGACTGTATTTACATGATACATGCTATCATAAAATAATGGTTTCCTACCTAAAGGATCCTTGAAGACAATAAACACTTTGTTATCTCTGACTTGGATGTCCTGGATGTCTCCTCCTCCAGACCTTTTCTTGTTCTCAAAGTACAGCAGCATCATTTCCTTATTTGGGCTGGACGTAAAGCCCGAGACTTGGATGGTGATGTTTGGTGGAGGAGAAGTGTCTGTGTCAGCTTCCTCAGAAGACGACGTTAATTCCTTCACGTCAAGTGTCTGACCGTTAAGGACGTGTTTACGGGCCAGAACACGCTGTGTCACTGTAGGTATTAAAGCACGTGTCAATCAAATGGTAGCAATTAAAAAGAGAACACCTGTTTCATCATACTGTCCACTGTTAAGGAAAATCTCAATAAATAAATAGATTATAAGATTAACAAATCAAAATCAAACTGAATGTATTGTGTTAGTTTATCACATAACTCAGGATATAAATGTTTTGTGTTGAATATGTTGTAATCATTGGAGCTATAAAAAAGTGATGATTTTAGCTGCAACAAGGCCTGAACCATTATCTGATTTAAAACAAAGTTCTTTGTTTATTACAACTTAGTACAAGTGAAATATTCACCGAGTTATCAAAGTATGTAACTAAGAGATGATTAATGGTAGATGTATTTCTCTTTGTTAAGCTACATGTATGACATAATGCTTTATCATGATAGTAACAAGATCACCACTGCCATGTCTTTCATCTGATTCAAGCAGAAATACTGAGACAAAAACCAAGTATGGAGAAGATCAGAAGCTTTACTAACATCTGAAATCCCATAACGACACATTGTTACACGACAATAATAACCCTAATCTCCAAGCAGATCTTACAATGGCCTAAGATAGTAAACTGGCCAAGGAGTGTAGTCAGCCAAAAGGTTTCCATTTGCCTTCATGTTCGTAGCAAAACACCCTCCCAAGCCAGCTTCACTCCTCTGCTCAGCTTTTGATAAGAAATTACCAGTGTGCGGAAGAATTTATAAATACTGTACATCTAAAGAAGTGGGAGACGAAACACATTTTATTTCCAAATGTCCATTCAACGAAACCAAAAGAATCACTCTGTTTAGAGAAGCCACAAAGACTCATCCCAACTTCCCCACATTGACAGACAAACAGAAAGCCACTTTTCTCTTGAAATCGCAGAACCCACAAGTTTTAGAAAAGGTGGTGCTTTTCGTCTCCCTCTGCTTCAAAAAAAAAGTCAAACCCAACCTGTTTAGAAATAGCCAAAACTAGTATTAGAGTAGAATATTGTTCATAACTGTCCATTGTATATTTAATATGTTTATACCATGTACTTGCAATTAGCCCTCAGGCACGAACTTGCAAATAAACTTCTCCTTATGCTACCGTAGGATCTGGTTGGAGATTACATTAACCCCACCCACCTGCTGGATCTTTGAATGTGATGATGACCTCATCAGTACCTCTGACCTTGATCTCCTCATCGATCCCCCCTCCTCCTGACCTTCTCTTGGACTCAAAGTACAGCCACAAGAAGTCTACATCAGGAGTGGATGTAAACCCAGAGACAACGATACTGCGACTTGGCTCAACGAATGGTTTCTTGGCTTGCCCATCTGTTTTGCTCGCTCCCCTCTGCATGGTATATGGAGCTTTACGTTTCAGTTTTGCTTCCTGTCTGTATGAGAGATGGTGGTCACTTTTGGCTTCAGCACCCAATGGCCTTGTTGCTTCTTTTCTTCTGACATTGCTGACAGAATCTGAAGCATCTACAAAGATTGACTCTCCATCACTACAAACACTCATTAAATCTGTTGGAGTCTGTCTGGAATGTACCGAAGATGCCTGGTCAGGGAGGTAGCCATGGCCTCTGTTTCTGTCTTGTTGCGGCAGGGGAAGGCTTACTGGGGAGCCAGTTCTTGGTGACCTCCAGCTAGGTGATGACGAAGGCTGCTGGTGGTGGTAGGGGTGCAAAACTTCCGACGATGGTGACAATCTTGCACTGGTATGAGGAATGCTGCTTGCTGGTTGTCCAGGAGGCATGTAGGGTCCACTAGTAGAAGGATGTGATGCTTGAGGAATAAACGCAGACTGGGGGCCGGATGCAGGATGACCCTGACCTTGAAATTGGACACCAGCTGGAGGAATGCCGCCTGCATCAGTCCAAGGAAAAACATGCCTAGGGTTTCCGTAGGGCATTCCTACTCCATGAGGCGTAAAGTGTGCATGTGAGCCTGGTAGTTGGGGTGGGTAGAGTGGTGGTCCAGCTGGGGACATCGTTCTCACTGGAGGACGCGGCCAATGATAAAGTGGATGATGTCGTTGTGGTTGTCCTCCCATAAATGTATTGGGCAGGTTTGGGTATAGAAGGGAAGGGGATGCTGTCCCAGGTGCTGAAGACGTGGTGACTGGGTGGTGCTCTTGTTGCTTATCTCCCATTGGTTCACCTTCTGTGTTCAAATATTGAGGGAAAGTTGCTGTTGTTTCCCTGGTTGCTGAAGAGCTGGTGGTTGGTTTTGGGGAAGGTTTTCGGGGGGCAGTTGGCTTAGGTGGTTTGGGAAGGATCTTAGGTGGGGCAGGTGGACCTGTTGTTCTTGGAGAATCATCTTCAGGTTGACCTGGCTCTGTAAGACTTTCAAACAGATAAGATCCAGCCCTCAGTTGTAAGACAGGCTGTGATGATGCGCCTGAAGCAGATGAGTCTGCATTTGCTTGTTTTTGCAGCAAGAGGCTGTTGACGATAACAGGTTCGCTTTCATCAATTTTGGTCTCGTGGCAGACATGGACAGGCAGAAGTTTGGGGGATGGAGACTCTGGAGGCGTTGCATAATCTGAGTCTGAATCTGAACTGTGGTCTGTTAATGGCAAATCCTTGATACTCTCCTGCTGTGATGCTGCAATTAAAACAAGTTGATGGAAACATGTTACTTTATGAGCTATGACATATTACTAAAGAGTCTAAGATGAGCTGAGAATTCACTTAGAAATATTCTTACTCTAAAGATTATCCATACACCAATTAAAGCACTAAGAAAACGTAAAGTTACATTGTATTTTATTTTTTACCTCCATGAAAAAATGGAGGTGTATAGTTTTGAGTGTGTCTGTGTGTTTGTGTGTGTGTCTGTGTGTCCGCATATTGTGGTCAGCATAACTTGAGAATCTCTTGATGGACTACGATGATATTTGGTATGTTGGTAGGGGTTGGGAAGACGAAGGTCAAGGTCAATTTTGGGCCCCCTGGTGTGTGACCTTGGTACTGCAGCGCAACTTCCGGTTTTGCTATCTCGGTGTTCTGAACATGCTATGGTCAAGATTTTTAAGTATTAGATAGCTCTTGTGCTCAGGAAAAAATGACATAAGTTTGGGCCCCCTAGCGTCTAGTTTTGGGATAGCAGGGGCATTTTTGTCAAAAAGTTCTGACGAGGATAACTCAAGAAGGGAATAACGGATTTTCATGATTTTTGGTATGTAGGTACCTTAGACAATGTTGTACAAGATAAAATACTAATTATGCAAAATAGGAGTACATTTGCATAATTAATGAGAATATTCTATCATAGCAGTTTTTTCAATGTATCTCTTGTCCCGGACGTGATATGGTCGTGACATTTGGGTGGTAGATAGCTTTTAGCGTCATGACAAAGTGGGGCAAGTTTCAGTCCCCTAACATGTAATTTCGGAACTGCAGGGGCGTTTTTTTCAAGACACTCCAAAGAGGATAACTGCAGAAAGGAACGACGGATTGCCTGCATTTTAGGCATGCAGGTAGCTTAGGCAAAGATGTTCATAATGATATACATGTTATGCAAATGATGGCTGAATTTGCATAATTAATGAGGAAATTGTACAGTTCCATTGTTTTCAATAACTGGACCTCAATTCATGTAACACATATTAATTATGATAGGTGGAATATAAGCAGATACCAAATATGGTAATGAGGAACTTATTTGCATAATTTATGTAAAAATTGCAAAACCTCTTTATGATTAATAATGCGAATTTTATAATTGTGACGTGTGAACGTTAGTCAATGATTAACAACACCATGCATACATTATGTTAATGTCTTAGTCAATTGTATGAAATTTACGAAAGCTTTAAATTTTCATGGAGGTATGAGGTCGCCGAACTCTAGTTATTGAAGAGGATCCAAATCACATCTCATTTTTAGTCACTATCAAAATATTAGAATTTTTTTTAGAAAGGTGAGATTATGCCGTAATTACCTCCATGAAATGTCATGGAGGTTATATTTACCTCCATGAAAAAATGGAGGTATAGTTTTGAGTGTGTCTGTGTGTGTGTTTGTGTGTGTGTTTGTGTGTTTGTGTGTGTGTCTGTGTGTCCGCATATTTGTGGTCATCATAACTTGAGAACCTCTTGATGGACTACGATGATATTTGGTATGTAGGTAGGGGTTGGGAAGACGAAGGTCAAGGTCAATTTTGGGCCCCCTGGTGTGTGGCCTTGGTACTGCAGCGCAACTTCCGGTTTTGCTATCTCGGTGTTGTGAACATGCTATGGTCAAGATTTTTAAGTATTAGATAGCTCTTGTGCTCAGGAAAAAATTACGTAAGTTTGGGCCCCCTAGCATCTAGTTTGGGAATAGCAGGGGCATTTTTGTCAAAAACTTCTGACGAGGATAACTCAAGAAGGGAACAACGGATTTTCATCATTTTTGGTATGTAGGTACCTTAGACAATTTTGTACAAGATTAAATACTAATTATGCAAAATAGGAGTACATTTGCATAATTAATGAGGATATTATATCATGGCAGTTTTTTCAATGTATCTCTTGTCCTGGATGTGATATGGTCTTGACATTTGGCTGGTAGATAGCTTGCAGTGTCATGACAAAGTGGGGCAGGTTTCAGCCCCCTAACATTTAATTGCGGAACTGCAGGGGCGTTTTTGTCAAGACATTCTAAAGAGGATAACTGCAGAAAGGATTGATGGATTGGCATCATACTAGGCATGCAGGTACCTTAGGCAAATATGTTCATAATGATATACATTTTATGCAAATGAGGACTTAATTTGCATGATTAATGAGGAAATTGTATAATTCCATTGTTTTCAATAACTGGACTTCAATAAATGTAACACATGTTAACTATGATAGGTGGAATATAAGCAGATACCAAATATGGTAATGAGGAACTTATTTGCATAATTTATGTAAAAATTGCAAAAACGCTTTATGATTAATAATGGGAATTTTATAATTGTGACATGTGTACGTTAGTCAATGATGAACAATACCATGCATAAATTATGTTAATGTGCTAGTCAATTGCATGAAATTTACGAAAGCTCTAAATTTTCATGGAGGTATGAGGTCGCCGAACTCTAGTTTACCCTGTGTTTGTCTGTGTGTCTGTGTGTCTGTCTGTCTGTGTGTAAACAAGATAACTCAAGAACGGCTAGACGATTGGTTTCATACTTGGTGTGTTGGTGGGGTGTGATAAAAGCTGGAAATGATTAGATTTTGGGCCCCCTAGCGGCTCCCCTTGGTACTGCAACGCAACTTCCGGTTTTGCCATCTCGGTGTTCTGAACATGGTATGGTCACGATTTTTGAGTATTAGATAGCTCTTGTGCTCAGAAAGAAATGACATAAGTTTGGGCCCCCTAGCGTCTAGTTTTGGGATAGCAGGGGCATTTTTGTCAAAAACTTCTGAAGAGGATAACTCAAGAAGGGAACAGAGGGTTTTCATGATTTTTGGTATGTAGGTACCTTAGACAACGTTGTACAAGATGACATACTAATTATGCAAAATAGTAGTACATTTGCATAATTAATGAGAATATTCTATCATAGCAGTTTTTTCAATGTATCTCTTGTTCCCAACATGCTATGGTCTTGACATTTAGGCGGTAGATAGCTTTTTGTGTCATGACGAAGTGGAGTAAGTTTTAGCCCCCTAACATTTAATTTGGGAACTGCAGGGGCGTTTTTGTCAAGACATTCCAAAGTGGATAACTGCAGAAAGGATTGACAGATTGGCATCATATTAGGCATGCGGGTACCTTAGACAAAGATGTTTATAATGATATACATGTTATGCAAATGAGGACTTAATTTGCATAATTAATGAGGAAATTGTATAATTCCATTGTTTTCAATAACTGGACTTCAATAAATGTAACACATGTTAATTATGATAGGTGGAGTATAAGCAGATACCAAATATGGTAATGATGAGCTTATTTGCATAATTTATGTAAAAATTGCAAAACCGCTTTATGATTAATAATGGGAAGTTTATAATTGTGACATGGGTACGTTAGTCAATGATGAACAACACCATACATAAATTACGTCTGTGTGTTAGTCAACTTCATTAAATTTAGGAAAGCTCTAAATTTTCATGGAGGTATGAGGTCGCCGAACTCTAGTTTCAACTCTTATTCTTTAGTTTCTTCTAATTCACAGGATATGGAAGGATATGACAACTTGTTGAACCCAAGTCTGATGGAACATGTACAGTGCATTGAAAATTTTTTGCAAGTGATAGTTAGTCAGTTGGAAATGTTAGCCAAAATTCAATTTGAAAGGCAAAAATCTGTAATATATCTTTGACTTTTAGTGGTATTGGTTTGTTTGTTTGTCTGTTTGTTTTATTGACTGACTGGAACCTCTTCAGCAAGTCTTTGACACTTCCCTGTGACTTTGTTTCCACAGCTAGATTTAAAGACATTTCATTTTATGTGACTAAGGTATTTATTCATTTCGGTCGTGTTCACCCAGGGTTGCCCTCTCCAGGGGTGCCTAAGCATTTGCACGAACCCTATGAAATTTGTACGAATATTATGTGATACACACGAATCACTATGCGAAAACGCACGAATATTATGAAATTCGCACGAATCACTATGTGATTCACACGAACAAATTACAAACTAAATTTTTTTTCACAGAATTGTTGCCAACAATATTTTAGGAAAAGTCACCAAGTTTCGTAGTCCTAGCATACGTCGTTCGGCAGTTATACAACGTCAAAGTTGGCGCAGGTACTTTTAGCCCCAACCCCCCCCCCCCCCCGGTCTAGATAGGGTTAATAAAGTAAACAATAAGGTCATCTTCTGATTGGCTGACAGTTGATGTAGTTTCTGGCAGGTGGACGATGAGCAGGTACCAATTATGCAAATAAGTATCTAATTTGCAAAATTACTGTGGAAGTGACATAATTCTTCCAAAGTACATGTAGTAAATGTTTGGATTGTCAACATTGTGACCTGTTTAAGTTCGTTAAAGGTGTAGAAAAGCAAGTATAAATTATGCAGATGTGGACTCATTTGCATAATCAGAATATTTCATGGAGGTGTGAGATCTCCGAACTCTTGTATTTGAGAGTACTTCTTTCTCGTTCTTCCCCATTGTTTTTCCTTGTCGAGGTTTGCACTGAAACCCTCTAACAAGTTGCGCGTATTAAACTACTCACTGCCTGTTTTCGGTAACACCCAATGCACATCGATCACTGAATGAAAAACATGTAACGTTATGCTTGAACAATTTTGCAAGAAGGTGAAATGTTTTGTTATCTCACCTGTTTCGTCTACAAACGTGACCAAAGCTTGTCCAGCTCCCAACAACTTCACCCTCGTGACAGCCCCTCCTTCTGACAGACTCCCGCTCTGGAAGTAGCCGGACACTTTGTCCTGTAGTCCGCTCAGCTCGGGCAGGCCACGGACATACACAGACCGAGCGCGATCGCGAGCAGACATTTTTGGGCCATGGTTCAACCTTGGCTGGTAAACAAACCCGGAAGTAACTTTTCTACGCCCGAATTTTCTGTGCTGCGCCTTACCATATGGAGAATACATGTTCTAGTCTCGAGTGAAAGGAACACTTGAAGACAACACAGCCGTCTAAATGTGAAAGTGGGAGCTAGGCTTCTACCGGGCAACCCGCTTTCTACCACTTCGTAAATTAAAGCGTTGCAGCCCGAGAAACAGTGAAAGGTCCCTACCATGACGTCATCGAAACTCTCGGTCAGTGGGGCTGGTGATTGGCAAAGGGAAAAGGTCATAGGTCAGCCGTTGGCGGGGAAATCCACAGATACATCGGCGTTGGTCGGTTCGAGTCACCTGATCGCTGGTTGCTAAGCTGGTTGCTTTCGTACCGAGAAACGATGCTGTGTTTCCGAGAGACCATGGGCTGGTACTGCTGAGGGGTTCGATGAAAGAGCTGGGCTGTCTACCTGGCATGTCTACCTGGCCTGGCTGCATTACCAATAATCTCTCCAACCCCCTTGTACAATTGGATGGAGTGAGAAAGTCGTGTAAACAGGCACAGCTATTCTATTGTGACAGTAGTACTGACTGTCAAAGGATTTGAACCCAGGACCTCTGTTTTCTAGGTCAATTTACCTTAAAGCATTTATCCAACACAACAAGGTAGGCCTAGGAGTCCCAGATGATTGGCCAGACAAGATTTTACCACTCAAGTAATTACTAGCTTGCAAATTTCAGACCAGTCTAGTACATATGCTGGTGATGCCATATTGCCTATTAAATAACAAGAAAACCTTACCGTTATAAAATCATTTTACAAAATGATGATAAAGGAGAATCTTCTACACTAGGTTTTATTGAGTCATTTTGTTACTTCGCAAATACTTTATTTTAGGAATAGTCCTGACTAACAGCTTTTATAGGAATTAGGTAGATTTTAAGGAGGGTCTACATGCTCTTTTCCGTGAGGCGTAGACAGCCTATTTTTATTTCCCGTAACTCGTAGGGAAAACCGTCTTATCTACGTAATTTGTAGCGAGGCGACCAAATTTAGCGTAATTGCCTTCCTTGATTTAGTGTAATACGTAGGGGGTTCTTCTGAATTTACCGTAAATCGTTGTAGGGACCTCCCATGCAGACCCTTTTTAAGCCTAAACAAAAGACGTAACATCACAACTCATACTTGGAACGCTATTCGTTGATGTAACGTTACTTCGGTAAGACAAATATAACGTTATATAGAAACACCAAGCAACATCAACATGCATTCTTGACAGTTTAACCCCCAAACCACCGTATGGGGTCAAAACTGACTCCAGGCGTATATTGATGTATGCAAATTTTTTATGGCATTTCTGGTCGAAAACAGACTTCCTTGCACGACTTTGTTGTTATATATGACCTATAACTTCTCATACATTTTTACCGAGATTTATTCATTGTTGATTACGTTATCCTAAAAAAATGTATGCATGATCCAGTGGGGTCAAAACTGGCCCATGGGCATTAAACATCGGCCGAAGCGAACAAGTATATTAACACTCATTTCTTTTCTATTTTTGACGTCGAGGTAAACTATGCAAACATAATGAAGTGTGACATATGTTGGAAAACATTTTAGGCTTTAAAGAACGTCCTATATGCAACCTTACAGTACGCTCTCAGATGCTACGCGTCAGGCATAATGCAACTGGAGTTTAATTATTCCGAAATAAATGTCATACCGAATAGACAACATGTAACATCCTACATTGCTACAAATGCATTAGTTTAATGACTAGACTCCAAATAAAGATAAGTCATTTTTATACTTCTGAGTTCCCACAAATGTCGTAAGCTACTCTTTGGTGCCCTACATTTTCAAACAAGTCTATGCCTTAAAGGCATATCAAATTGTACATTATAATAATATCCACACGTTATAAAGTCGCGTCATATCACTGAATCACAAAAAAAATCATATAACTGTTTATTCTTACCACTTTCGTACATGCTATTCCTTAGAATATTATGTCCATTAAAAGACAAAATCTCTAATGGTTCAGGATAATTGCTGTTTGAGTAATGTTAGGTCAATGTCCGATGTGTCATGTCCCTCTACCCTGTCACCTGCACTTCTATACAGTCATGTACTTTAATGATCATTCTATCAGAGGAAAAACGTTGAAAGGGGTACAAGCTCCTTCATGTTCTATGACTCTATTAATTCATCATCTGCTCTTTTCACCATGGAATGCATATATCATCTAATTTGAAATGATCTATTATATGTATCCATGTTGAGTTGTGTCAAATTTGATGCCAAAGTTAAAATAAGTACAGGAGTTTGAGCTTCATAGCTCATTTGATATGTCTGCATATGACAATAAGATTATTTCATACTTTGGTCTGTGTGTGCAATTTTTTTGCAGACATTTTAAGAAGTGTATGAAGATCTATTCTGTATTGATATGACAAACCGACAAATCATGTTTAGTTCGCACACTTTGATAAAGATACCAGCAAATATATATGTAATCATAACATTATTGCTTATGATCTGAAGCCAACAACATATATTCAAACACCTTAAAGCAACAACCTCGTGACTCTAAACATGCAATAAGATAGTTTAAAAGAACAATTACCATAATATGGGTTATCTTTTACAATTGTTTTAAGCATACTTTGATTGCCTTTCCTTTCCTTCTTCTGTTCTAAGCAGACTAATACAGAAATGCCAATGTATACTTATCTAATCATATTATTTGTTTAACATTAGGGACCTGACGATATTTACCGGGGGGGAGGGCTGGTGCATAGGTGTGGGGGGGGGGGGGCAATGAAAAATTTTTTGAGCCGAGGGGGGGCCATTGAAAAAATTTTTGAGCCGAGGGAGGGGGGGGCATTGAAAAAAAATTGCCTGAGGGGCCTTGATAAATACAAGCAAAATGTGCCCCTGAAATGCAGGAAATGAAGTTTCAGATGGTCAAGATTTCAATTTTTCATGCATAAAATCCAAATTTTTTTTGCCTCACAGAATGTGGGAAATTTCGTTTTAGAGGGTCAAAAATATCAAAATTTCCCGGGTAGCATGCCCCTAACCCCCGAGACCGGTCGGGCCTTCGGCCCTCCGATCCCTGGACGGCCTTTAACAGCTAGCGGTCTGGCGGAAACGCTCAGTTTCGCGATCTTGCGTATTAAACGTTACCAGAGACTTTTTTTCACGTAGATCGGAGAAGTGATATGAGACAAGGTAAGTCTTATAACCGTTGCAGCGTGAGTGTAACAACATCAAGTGCTACATGTTTGTATATATGTCATCAAAATGAAAACTCGGCTGTTGTAAAACTTTGGGAGATAACATATGCCCCAGCAGGACTCCAACGTGCGTAATTTGTTGACGCGCGGGTCTTGACACCCGGGCCGATCGTCGTCACGTTCAAACAACGCTACCGCTATTGTTATTGCTATATTATTTAATGACAGACTGTGTGTAATGGAAAAGGCAGGAAAAATTTTGGGGGGGGCATTGAAAATTTTTTTTGGGCGAGGGGGGGCCATTGAAAATTTTTTTTGGGCGGGGGGGGGGCATTGAAAATTTTTTTACCAGACCTATTTTGCACCAGCCCTCTCCCCCCAGTAAATAACGTCAGGTCCCTTACCATGGCTATTTTTTACATCGGTAGTCCAATCTTAAAACAAGTAATTATATATATAACACATTTACATCCCGCTTTAAGCATAGTTTAATAAGAAAGTAGTTATTATATCTATCAAAGACTTCAAATAGTTACTAAGCATTTACTCCTGGGATACAAAATTATTTGTATCACTTATTATCTACAACACTGTTTCCTTTAGTGATTTTGAATACAATTACTTTGTCAAGTGCTTCCAGTATACATGTATACGTATGACTTGACAATTGCCTTGGCTACTTGATGCCCTTCGCAGCCAACTCCTAGATCCTCTGTCACCCTTTTCAGATAGCCAGGATCAGGATAGCCATGCCTACAGGAAAAAAAGGAAGTAACAGTTTGTTAGCCTGGTTAGGGATTTCGTCAAAAGTGGCACAAATATAAAATATGTCTGTAGCAGTGAATAAGCCATGGATAAGAATTATCAAACAGACACAAAATAAAACTTTTTGGGGTTTCTGACATTCCAAGGCATTCAAAACATTCAATGAACTTCATTAAGGGAGGGCCTTTGGAGGTTTTCAAACGTTTACCTTTAAGTCAATCAATTGCAACATCAACATGATTCAAAATGCAGTCTACTTTGTTCTGAATTAACAAAAAGTTGATGTACACCTACATGCTCGGTCCTCCATGTGTGCTGGTCTTGTGATGAATGTCGTTCCAAATGACTGTGTCACTGTGTCCTGTTGTTGATGATGTACCAATGGTGAAAGTCAGCTTCTGTTCAAATGCCTGTTTCAGAAGACCCAGCACTTTTTGCCCATCAGCATTATAAGGGAGGTATGCTCTACGGGTTGTTCCTTTGTAAGGCTTGCCGGGGTTGGGATGCTCTGACTGAAAATGATATGTAGCATATTTTATTACCTTTTGAAGGCACGCATAAAAAGTCACTTAAATTACCAATGATGCTAAACACCTTTGATATCTTTGACCGATAGTTAAAGTTATATACCAGAAAATAAACATTTGTGTTACTTCGTATTCAGAAGCGCACATTGGTCACTATTCTATCATAATGGCCGTGATGGAAGAGATACCTACCCCTTGTATTCCATCTCTAAAAGCATAGTCGATGGTGATGGTTCCAGTTTGTTTATAGCCAAAAAGATTCATCTGTCTGTTGTAGGAAACCCTCATTTTTCCTTCAGGTTGGTTTCCCATCAGTTTCCCCACAACAGCACTGCAGACTGAACAACAGGATTTTGTCATCAGCGCCATGCCCAGACAAGTCTTGCAGAACACAGCTTTGCAGCCTTGGGCTTTGCAGGGAAGAGACTGTGGGTTTGTTGGCAACAGGCAAATGGAGCACTCTTCATCGTTCTTGTCCTTTCCCGTGGTTAACTGTTCTGATTCTATGTGTTTGGTAGCAGTCTCTTTCGTGCTGTTGCCTCTTTTTGTGGCACTTCTAGAGACAGGGATGCCCAATGTACCACAGAAGTCTGCTCTTGCTGCCCTTGTTTTCTCTGGTTCTCCCATGAACATCACTGTTGTGTCATCATCAGTTGTCTTTGTCAATACTTCTGGGTGACTGTGCCTCACTGTCCTGACACCATCAAGAAAAACTGTTGGAGCTAAGTTGTATTGAGCAATATCAAAGTTCTCACATGTTATCTTGCAAAAGACTCTCTGGTAGAGTGTGATGAATTCATCATTGGCCTGCTCTGGTTGAGGATTTCTCCCCTTTGAGGGCGATGGTATAAAGCAGGCTTTTCTGTTGTCAGCACTTGTGTGAAACACAGACTTGTACCTTTTGCCAATATCTGTTAGCTCTGCATGATGCTTATGTTGAATGTAAGTCAGGATATCAGGGTACACGTCAAATGTGTCAGATTCAGAACTGCTAGAAACATCTTCAGTGCTGTATCCTTTGTGGTCCTCACGTTCATCATCAGACAACAGTGATGTAGCTGTAAATACAGTATCAGTAAGAAAGTCGTTAGTGCTTGACCACTGGACTGTACTTAAAAGATTGAAGCACATGCAAAAATAATATTTAACTGTTGTTGCAAGTCCACATAGAATGCCTACTATGCAACTCTGTTCATAGCATGAGACTTACTTCCGTCCCATGTTCACTTGAGTCAAGTCTTAGAATTTTAATATCAATATGTGGTATGAGACTGTCCCTCATTTGATAAGGGCAAGGGATAAATTTGTAACACATCCTGCATCGTTTCAGCATGAGCTTGACCGTTCTTCAGTATCGAAACAGTGTGGGTAAGGGGAGAAGGTCTGAATTTTTTTGATGAATTGTTGACTGTCACATTGATGCCTTGTTGACTGAGTCACATGCGCATTATGCCAAACTCGGTCACCACCATGATTGTTGGATAACATACAAGACCCGATATTTATGAAAATGAAAGTGTATCGGGTCTCGAAGCTCATATTCAAATACAGGAAATTGCTAAGGTCAAACTTATTGACATGACGTTGCTTTAAAAAAACGCAGAATTTTTACAACTCACCATGCACCATTCTGCTCACATTTTCCAACACGCTGTCCTCAGGTGATCTCAGAGAAAGACCTGTTCTTGAGCTCGCTCCGCTTTGCTGCGCACGTTTCAGAAGAGAACACAGTTCCCTCTCCGTCGCCTTTGGTAGACTGTATTGAGCAGTTTTAGGACTGTTCTTGGTCAACTTATTCCCCATGACAGAGTAATCAATTGTGATGTTTGCCAGTTTAAAGTCCACTTTGTCTGCGGGTGATTTAGTCAACTCGTTCAATCTCGCTGCCATATCCTGTGAGAAAGACACAACTTCGTAGTCGCCTCCCTCCCGAGCTAGAGTCTCTGCAAACTCACATGTGCTCTTGGCGCTTGCCAGACTGATCTGCGCTCCCTCTATCTCTGCATTGATCTGTTTCTTCCTGGACGTTTCCTCTGTATCAATACAGTTTAAGAAGCCGATCGCTCTCTTCCTTTACCATCTCAATCAAAGTTTGTGCGGTTTTGTGGACTTTCTCACGAGCCCCCTCTGCGTTTAGTTGAAGTTGTTCCTTTAGGCGTTTCTGCACTTCTTCTGTTTGACGAAAGAACTCCATCCGGGCCTGACACTGTGGTGTGAGATCTAAGATTGTCTGTCTCTTCTCGGCAGCCACCTTTTCTATTTGTACGTAGTCGTGCTGTGAGTCCCTGTGTTCAAACAAGGCACATTCGTTGCATATCGGAGTCTCACAGGTCCTACAATAGAGCTTCAACATCTCTCCGGAATGCTTTAAGCACGGTGGAGCTTTCCTAGCCCTGAAAACGTTGTCGTATTTTCCTGTTTTCAGTTCCTCAAAAATTATGAGTGTGTGACCCCTTGTAGCTCTTACAAGACGATGTGCCGACTCAACTCTCACACAGAAACTCGGCACATTCCGAACACCTGGACGTGGCTGGCTTCCTTTCCTCACAATTGGTGCAGAGAATGTCCTCTTTGCTGTGGTGAAGCTTATGATGCTCGGTCACGGCTTTCACCAGGCTAGCGATAAAGAAGTTGTCCTTTAGACCCTCGACGCCATTTTTGGGCAAGGGGACTGGCTGGCGACAAATAGGACACGGAAAGGTGTCGCCATCGTTCTTCTGGACCCATTCCCGCAGACAGTGCTCACAGAAGGTGTGCAAGCAGGGAAGAACCTTCGGGTTCTTAAAGGTGTAGAAACAGATCGTACACTGGGTGGAGTCGTCGCTGACTTTCTCTGGGAGAGATGCAGTCGCCATATTGCTTTTGAGATCTCAATTCTTGATATGACACCACACCTGCCGCGTACCGAGAGTCCAAAGAGCAATGTCTGTAAGCTAAGGGCACAACCCGCCGTACGTGCAAATACGTGCTGTCCACGTGTCAAATCGTGGGCAATCTTTTTGAATCCGTAAGTGGTAAGTACCGCCTCCGTACCAACTCGTAGGGAATCCGACGGATTTTTAAGTACTCAGACACGCCGTAGAACTTTACATGCAGGCAAACTTTGTGTGCCGTCGGGCTGCGGTTCGCCCCCGCCCGTAGTACGGCCGACGCACCTGCCCTGTACAGCTTGAACTTTTTCAGAAATACGTGGCGGACGTGGCCTCCAACAAAAGCTTACGGTCAAATTGCACATACGGCAGGTTGTGCCCTTAACTTTAGTTACACCAAGCTCAGGAAGGACAGGTGTATCGTTAAAGGTGACGTTGTATGCGGTAGACTTTAATTCTGTCTAACATAAGACATAACTTCAAAACTCATTAATCGTTATTCCTGGGTGTACGACGATAACACAATAAAAAAATCAAGCAGTATGCAGTCCCGAAAGTTTAAGGGTAATAAAGGTTTAAAGTCATGCAACATCTAGTTTAGTGATGACCTTCCACCGTATTGGACAAGCCTAATATAACATCATATTTAAGATACTATTCTTCATGCAAAGCTGTAAAGTTTACTGAACACTAAACATTAGTGGAACTGAACTATAGGCTGTCAACGCTCATTTTATTTTTATTGTTATCGTCGGGAGAGGCTAGGCAACCTTAAGAAAGTCAAGCGTGACATATGTGGAAAAAATTTAAAGCGTTTTAACTATTAATCACTTGAGTGATCAACAGTTCAATATGTGACCTTTCGCTGCGCTCTCAAAAGCTACGCGTGTCATGCATAATGCAACTAGGGTTGGATTCTAATTTTTCCAAACTAAAAGGCTATGCCCTTCTTTGATATCATTTTTGACATAAGCATTCTGAATATGATCATGTAACAATGCACTTTGCTATAAATACATTTGCATGCTGACTTCAAATAAAGATGAGCCGTCGGTGTGATTTAGAATGTACACAGTTCCTGTGTGCTACTCTTTGTCGCGCCGCGTTTCCATGCAATTACAAATGTCAAATTATATGTTCTGCAATGTCATACCCCATATCATAATTTTGCCTCATATCACGGAAAGGACTAGCACCACTGCATGCCATTTCCGGATTTGATGAATAATAAGAACAAACCTAGGGTGGCCCAGTCTTTATAGCTGTTTGAGTAATGTAATATTTCGTGTCTGGTGTTTAAATTCTCTATACCCTGCAATGGTTCACTTTTGATGTTCTATAAGAGAGTAAACGTTGAAAGAGGTAAGAAAGAGGCCATCATGTTTCCAAATTTCCCATCACCCTCTCCATTTATCATCTGCCCTTGTCATTCCGTTTGTCACAATGGAATGTATGCAGAATCTACTCTGATGATCTACTTTGAAATTGGCCTGGCCTCAATATTGCCAAAAGTTTATACCTTGGTTTGTATATAGGGCCTTTTACCGGCATTTTATTAGGCGTATGGGGATGTTTGTATATATTGTCATCAGGAAAAACTCACTTTAGACAAGTCAAGTTAGATTCGTAAATTTTAATTAGAACACCGTCAGATCCCTATATAATCACAACATTGCTTTGTATGTACATTTGCTGTAGCCATCAACACATTCAAGCACCTTGAAACTACCCCCTCCAAATGCTAACCGTGAAATAAGAATACTAAAGGTTACCATTTATCTATCTATCTGCTACTGTAAGCCGACAAACACATGAATCTCAATAAAAACCTGACCAATATTACATTTTTCTAACATTGCCATCATTATCGCTTATAACTATATCGCATATGGAAGCAAAATGTTCAGACCTTTTTCAATGGCAGTTAAATCTAACAACAAATATTTGTAAATATTCTACATTCCCTTAAAGCACATTTTAATCTGATATGCAAAGTAGTTATCATGTTTTTTTAGTCTTAAAAATAACAGTTGGAAAAGGAAATATCCAAACCGTTTTATGAATCTGTGCCCACAAATTCCCCGTGAGCTCCATTGTACGCTTTGGTGCACTGTTTCCATCCACGCACATCAATGAAATGATATTCGAATAATATTCCCGCATTTCAGTTTTGCGTCATATCGCGGAAATGCTAATCTCCAAGCAGATCCTATGGTAGCATAAGATAGTATCAAAAGCTGGCAGAGGAGTGAAGCCGGCTTAGGAGTGTGTTTTGCTACATGGCAAATGGGCACCTCTTGGCTAACTATACTCCTTGGCCAGTTTGGTACTATCTTATGCCATTGTAGGATCTGCTTGGAGATTAGGAAATGCTTCGTATTACTGTTTTATTTTCACCAATCATGTGCACACTATCCATTAAAATATGATGACATATAAAGGCAATATATCGGTTGTTTGTTCGAGTAATGTTAAGTCAATGTCAATTCCCTCTACCCTGTCTCCAGCAATGATATACTGATATACTGATGACCATTCTATTGGAGGAAAATGTTGACCTGCCCTTGCCACCATGGAATGAATATAATATCTACTTTAAAATGTCTTAAATACAGCCAAGTTAAGTTGGGTCAATTTTGATGAGGCCAAAGTTTAAAAAAAGCTTGCGGTGCGAACTACGTTGAACTATGTAACATGGTGATGCTGTAACGTCGTGGTGACGTAAAAACTGTCCGGAAGTGACGTCAGAGATGATCTGACAATAGCTGTGTGTGGTTATTCTCTCATCAGTTCAGCAGTTGAACGGCGTATTCTAGAAGACAAATAGAAACGGATAAATGAAACTCAAGCTATTTAAAAGATACAAGGCCGAAAGTAATCACAAATATAACGATTTACAAAGAATTACAAAGAAAATTAACAGATGACAAACTCGAGACAACATTCGACTAACCTGCAAAACATTAATGCAATTATACTTCGTTCATACAGAATTTACTGACATACAAAGCACACGACAATAAAACATCAGTAGAATTGGGCTTATATATCACGAATTATTTAATTCCCTTTTTTCAACAGTTGCTTCAACGAAACTTTGGAACGGACGAAATAACAATATAGTTTTAAAGCACGCTGAATATTCGTACTCTTGGTTATTAGTCATCGCATACATGTAGTTGTACGAACCACATAAAGAACAAACATATCTAACATCAAGTTCCTCGACAGAAACAAATTATAAACCCGTTTTTCATGAAAACTCAGTGTTTCTTATCGGGATCAGATTTTGTATTGGCGTAACGCTTAAAAATGATGATAGAAGGAAAAGTTTTGAACACGTGTTCTGAAAAAAAGACAACTATCTTTCAAGCAAATAGTTTTCCACGGAGTTGCTAGATGAAAAATGAGTGTTTCTGGGGTGCCTAATTTCACCTTTTCAATGGGTAGCTCACACTGCTTCAAAATAATAGAAAGATGATTTGTGAGTTTAGCTAAAGATTTAAATTGGTGTTAACGTTAAACAAAGCAGAAAGATCAGAAAGACAATGGCAGATTTCGTTCACGTCACCCATCACAATAGACACCTTCTTTCAAACAGTTCGATCACGTTAAATTTCCTTCAATGCGTTCTTCGACTTCCAGATGAGATTCATAAACTCCGCAAATGTTCTTAGAGGACAAAACGAATATGCCATGACATTATCACCGTGTAAGATTACTAACGTTTTCATGCTTCCTTCCTCGCAAGGTGAAGGGGATATGCTCACGTGACCATCACATGACAAGATCATGGTCACGTGACCATCACGTGACAGAACCTATGGCTTTGGAGAGTGCGTCCTCACCCGACACACACACACACTGGTGTCATCAGCAAAAACGCCCGTTCCTATCTCTCGTAGCTGTTTTATTCGGCTTCACTACAGTGGTGAAATAGAAGAGCAAGTAGAGTAAAAGGAGAATATGCGTTTGGTGTCAGTAATACCTGTGAATCCTGTTGACTAACTTAAGCCTCCTTCATCAAATTCTTAGAATTTTGGAACAGTGCCAGACTTTTGGAACAGGTCCACGAACTCTGTAGACAGAACATAAGATTATGGGAGATTTCCTTTCCAAGCTGTTAGTTTTGGAGACCAGGAATATTTGGTGTTGTTCCAGATTTATCAGGTAGGATAAAATGTGTGATCGTCGGGGATTTGATTCGGATGAACATGAGTCGTTTTTGGAAGGATGAGCAGAGGCGAGAAAGAAAATATTGAAAGTAGAAACAAGTAACCGTAGGTGACATACTCCATGACGTGTTTTTTCGTTTTCGTATCCCAACGGTTTTCACGTTGGGATATGACGCGTTTTTTCACCAGATGAGACATGGTGTTGAGGTGATAATCATCATATTCAAAATCAAGCCAAATTTGTCAGCATAACCAACAACAGCTGGAACACCACGCCAGTTGTTGCCGTATACACAACAGATAAATATATAATACAACGATCATCTGTTCAATCACATCCGTAAGTTCCGCCGCATCAGTTACTCAACAATGCGTTCTATTTTGATGATATGGACAGCACCAGACAGACAAATAACGACGAACAGAAAAGAAAACGAAGCCCTAATATTACTGATAGATTACCAGGGCAAAGTATGTACTTGTATATTATAACAGTGGCACTAACCAAATTGCAATACAATGTGCTAGGAATCCAGAGTCTAACATCTGTTTAGGGATTCCTCTGCCGCGACAGCTGTTCTTCACACATACCCCATATCTGCTGAGGATAAGCTAATTACGAAACCCTAATACCACATGGCCTGTTACATAATACCAGGAATATAGGGGTGATTTCTGAAATCATTACATCGATTATAAAAACAGCTGCCGCGAAAAGAAACATGCTAAACTACATACGAATGCGGCAAAGGGAACTTAGAGATACAGATGCAAACACTCCTCCCATTTGACAACTACAATACAGTCGTTGGAGGTTACACTCCGTCACAGAGTAATAAAGGAAGAAGTGGGAGATTTATAGCAAATATGTCATCAGAGGGGTGGCTTTTTTCAAGAGGTGAAAGAGAACTTGAGGTGAAGCGTTAAGGGGTTAGGTGTTAGTACGTACATGAAAGAAACTGAACCGAAACAACAAAAACGACGAGGACTACAGACGAGATTTGATGAATAGATATGGTGATAGTGAAGTGACAAAAATGAAAGATCCGAGATAAATTGTGAAAGTTGTGTAAATGTTTCTAGCGTAATGTATGATCATATGAAGAAACTGTGAACATGCAAACTGGACTAGTAAATCCTACTGTGCACTTCATCACCACTGGCACATGTCAGAGGCCGCTGCAATAAAGGATAGATGCAACTACGAGCAATCGATTCATTAATCACCTTATACTACGCACTACAAACTGATACTTAGATGAAATCCACAATTGCCTGACTCCGAAAGGTAACTTCACAACATTTGGGCACATATCATTTTGCACAGTATCCGCATGCATACAAATATCACGGTACATTGTATATATAACAAGCCAACATGCTTTTCATATAACAACAAATGCAAACTTATATTACTTCACATGTGCATCATACTAACAAGACACATGCGTCGATTGACTGTAGGTGTGCTGTGTGATTGGCAAATTGGTCATGGGTGTTTTGGTGTTTGGTGTAGGCGGATGGGTGCCAGTTTGTAGTATGGGTCGATGGGTGTTCGTCGGGTGGGTCAGTGTTTGTTGTATGGGTCAGTTGGTGAGTAATCGCTGGGGTCGTTGATGTTTGCTGTATATGGGTCAGGGGTGGGTGGTCGTTGAGTGGGTCGGTGCTTGTATGGGTCAGTGAGTTGGTAATCCTTGGGTGGCTGATGTTTGTTGTTTTGGTAAGTGGGTGGGTGTCCATACCGTGGATGTCGATGACATCGTTGCCGTCCTTGTCGCATACCTCAAATGCCATCTCTAACTTGGCGTCATCGCTGTCTATCTTCTGCATGTATAACTTGAACTCGTCCAAGTTGATCACACCGTCACCGTTAGCATCATAAGCCTGGTTGAGAAAGAGTTTGAGTTTTACTGTAAATACAGTAGATGTCCATCAAATGAAGAGCGGGTTAAACTGGACGTTTACAGTTCCTAATATGTAGCGAAGACTCTACTCTACTCTACTCTACACTACTCTCAGATAATTCACACTTCAAGTCGTCCAGGACACTCTACATACTAAGTAGGACACTATATCTGCCAGCAACTATTGCAAGTTGCTCGCCGTATAGTTATGAAGATACGTCTAGCTTAAAAGCTTGGTGCAAATCTTCTTCAATGCGTTTCATCTTGACCAAATGTATATCGAGCAAGAACGACAGGCTCACTAGGCCTTCATGCGGAAAAGTGAGGAAGTGCACCTTGAACGCCGCTAGGGTCTCCCCAGTCGCGTCGGAGTACCTGACCAACTGCTCGTCAGGGCCGAGGTTCTTCTGGTCTCCTTTAGAGGGGATAAGTAAGTGAAATAAAAACGTAAAAAATCTGTTTTTCTTTAGTAGTAAAATCGGTGAGCGCTTGAAAAGAACTACGTAAATTTGTAAAATTCATTTTGTTCCTTCCCTTCCATCTTGAACCACTCACAATTTAAATTGGAAAGGCCAACCAATTACCATTCAACTTCTTCTAACAGTAACCTCCTCACGATTTGTCCTCAAATACGTTGTTACACTTAATGGTACTTACTAGCGTGATAAACCAGAAACCCCGCCACTCCCACGCTTATCAGTACGAAAATGGTGACGCGTAATTTCCATGGTAGAGTGAAGGGGCGCTTTGTCGGCTGTTCCGTGATCTCATAAAGTTCGTCCTGAACTTCGTCCTTGTTCAAAGGAGTGTAGTCCGCTGCAAGAATTAAAGAGGGTTATAAGCGACACCAACGATACTGGGGTACCGGTGTGACAGGGATTTCGCCCCCCCGGCGATCTCGCCCCCCTTTAGCGTTTTCGCCCCCCCCCCCCCCCAGAGCAGCTGGCTACTACATATTACAGGTGCGCTACCTGGTACTATACTGCACCTGGGGAGTAACGTATATGGTGTGTTACCTGGTACCTATATGGCACATTATTACCGTACCGTAAGATGTCATACCTCGAAAGTCGATATGATATTGGTGAAGATATCCCTTGGCCAGGTGCATATACCAAAATGTGCGTTATTCTAATTAATACCTAATATTTGCATAATTAATAAAGACATTACATAGTTCTTTTGTGGTCACTTCATTGTAGAGACTTCATATTGGAGATATATAGGTTGCTTGAGGACAGGTGAATACAATGAAATACATCTTATGTCAAGACTCAGGTATATGCAATAATGGGAATACAAGGGACCAAACCCTCCTTGTCTGAAACAAGTTCAACTATCTTATTACCATGTAATTACGTTAATATTGATACTATGAATGGAGTTATGTATCAATTCGTGTACTTATATCATTCTGAAACTACATTTTGTGATTTATACAAAACTTCTAAAATGTCATGTAAACCCGTTTTTTTTTGGGGGGGGGGCGAAATCGCTAAAGGGGGGCGAGGTAGGGGGGCGAGATCACTAGCCGGGGAGGGCGAGATCGCTAGTGATTTCGCCCCCGGGGGGCGAGATCACGGGGGGGCGAGAACGCTGTCACACCGGCCTGCTATCGGTATTCTAGCGCAGGCGCAGATGGCTTCAAACTTCAAAAGACCCGTGGCAAAAGTGCCTGTAGAAAGGTTTTTCTTGGGATATGTTTGAATTTTGAAGGTGGATCTTGCAGGTAAGGGTTTTTATCTCTATATTGTGTTGGAAAAAAAAGACTTTTAGCAACGTTTGTGGTTTCAGTAGACTCTAGAAGTTTGGTATGTTCTTTACAGGCAGTGAAGAGGGGGCAAAAGGACACCATGTAATGTTATGGTCACGTGTAAATGTTTCCTGGTTTAGTGTTAAAATTACACTTTGGAGGCCGAACAAACAGGCCAATGTAGTTCAAGACATGTTCTAAAACTCAGGTAGGTGATTTTTGACAGCCTCTTTCTGCCATGATTCCCCATTGATTAAGTACTCCTATATGCAGCCGGATACTGTAATATGAACAGCAGCCATGTCTCCATAATGGCGACGCCTGAAGTCAAAAAACAACTTGATTGGCTGGCGTAACATTCCCTCCAACAACCGAAGCGCAAGAAAATAAATGACTAAGCGCGGACCAGGCGTCGACAACCAATCACGTCGCTGCTTACGGTCAAGACGCAACATGATTAGCTGGTAACTTTTCCTCTAGCAACGGGGGGGGGGAAAGTATCTGATTGGCTGACGGTTGGCTAGTGCTAAGTTAAACGTAAAACGGACGGATCGCAGGCTGGTACGCCATGGTTGTTGCTTGTCATATACAGGCGGCCGATCTGGCATCAGAGGATGGTATAAAGCATTCATATAACGAAGTTAAATCTAACAACACTTCTCAGAAACCCAAACAAGAAAAAACCTAGCTACCATTTTCCGGAGTTTCTGGTGATAGGGTGGTCAGATTGTAGCATTCGTTCATGATGTATTTCCTGAAATAAAATTTAGAAAATTGCTGTGGGACACATGTGTCAACGTTATTGCAAATGAGATTTTCAAATTTAGACAATTCAAAGAAAAATGATAATTTTTAAACAATTTTGTTTCGAGTTTGGCCAACTTTAAACTCCAATTCCTGTCACATCCTCTTAAGGACAAAAGTTACAACAACTAGAACTTCTGTCACACAGCATGGGTCCTAAAATCGTAAAATCGACCTTCAGTTTTGTTTTCCCAGCCCCTATCCACATACCAGATGTCATTACAAACCTTAAATAGGTTCAAAAGTTATGCTGACCTCAAATATCCGGAAACACACGCAGAGAGACAAAAACAAACAGAAATACCACACACACACACACACACACACACACACACACACACACACACACACTCACATACACACACACACACACATAACGAGAGAGAGAAACAATGGCGTATCAAAAACAATACGTCCATTTTTCATGGAGGTAACAACTCCATGTAACATGGAAAATGTAGAATGTGGCACAGTACAGTCCATTATTTTACTTAAAAGTAAAACTAGGTAATACAGAAGCTTCATCGACACATTCATCAAAACGTACCCGTTTAGGGACTTTCGTACAGCCACCTAACTACAAACTGCAGGTTAGAAATACTAAATAGATATCAAAATTCTAGTTACTATGTACTAAACAATATAAGCTACCATGTGTAAATGTATGTGCATAAAGGAGGAATGTTAACATGTATTTAGCGCTTTTGGTCTGGAATATACAATAAAGCTCATTTTCATTATGCCCAATACCCACTTGACAAAGTCATTCAGGTCTTGTTCAGCTACTATATCAATTATAATAATTGTACGACGTGTGACTCGAAAGGCAACACAATCTACACGTCGTTTACTCCTCAGCGAATATTTTGAAGGTCATACAAAACCGATAACATTGTTGTTGTTTTTTAAGTCGAAAAGTATTCAGTCAAAATTGTGCTCAAAATGTTGCTTTAGAACTTAAAAAAATAATTTCTTATTTCAGATCTAAACCCCTCATGACGCCATCTGCAATATGTTTAAAGCTTCTTTATTTGACAATTCAGCTGATAAATAGTAAGTAGTGCTTAGGGCTAAAGGGGGAGGGTACATAATCATTGTAACATCCGCCCTCTCCATGCTAAATGGGCGAGGCCTTCTGTGCTAGTTAATTCAAAAATCATTCACATTACGATTGTTGGCGTAAAACTACTACCAAACATTACAAAGATTCTAGAAACAAAAAATGTGGGCATATGCTCACTGACACCTACCAGTAACTGCTCAGTGTCAAATTTGTGATAATCGAAGGAAACAAAACACTTACCTAAAATCCAATGCTAAGCGACCCAGAAAAACTTGCATACTAGGTCTTTTAAATGACAAAGGCAGGGATAGTATACGTCATGGAAAAGTAGAATATTACAAGTGTCCAGGTGGGCCAACAAAGTGTTGTACTCTGGACTTTCCAAACTATTGGAAAAAGAACGTGCAAGACGGTTGGGGTTTGTTGGACACTTTCTACAGAAACCAAAAACAAAGCAATGTCCAGTATAGTCCTGTGGACTCCAGCACAAGAAGCTTAATCTTTTTGTAACTACAAAAGAAAACAATACCCCCGTTTTCCGTAGTGGTCAAGTCTGTCTGAACATCATTGTAACTTGTTGAACAAGTTTTGTTCAGAACCCCTGAAGATCGGTGGGTGGGTATCGTCACTGCGTACCAATCATTAGAATTGGAGCATTCACATGCATGAAAAGGGTCTGTGGCTCATAAGCAGGGTATGTGGCACAGAGCCCAAACGTCCTGGTTTTAAATCCTGTCAGGCTAGTGATCTTGTCCTCGTTGGAAAGGCACTTTATAAGACTTTCCTCATCGTTCCATGTAGTTTTTTTAAAAATTGGTATCTGACTTCGGTTGGGGAGGTAAAAGGCAGTGGGAGGAGTGTTAAGTTATGCCTTCCAATACCGTGCCATAGATACAGTAGATAACAGCGCGATCGCCCGTTAGTGGAACAAGGGCGTTACTGCTCAGTGACCTAGCAAGAGTTAAAACTCAATTTTCATTACGTCCCTTACCTTTCTGACAAAATCTTTCTGGTCTTGTTCAGCTACTGTGTAATAATTGTCCGACGTGTGGCTCGAAAGGCAGCATAATCTATCTTTTAATCCTCAGCGAATATTTTGAAGGTCATACAAAAACGATGACATTGTAGTTGTTAAGAAGTATTCAAGTCGAAAAGTATTCAGTCAATTTGTGCTCAAAATGGTGCTTTGAAAATACAATATTTTTTTCTCATATCTAAACCCCTCATGACGTCAACTGCAATATGTTTGAAGCTTCTTGACAATTCAGCTGTTAAAAAGTAAATAGTGCTTAGGCTAAAGGGGGGTGGGTACATAATCATTGTAACAGCCCTCTCCATGTTCAAATGGGCGAGGTCTTCTTTGCTCGGCCATTCAAAAATAATACAAATTTCGATTACTGGTGTAAAACTACTAAAAATCACAAAGATTCTAGAAACACAAATTGCTGGCACCTGCAACTAACACTGACATATGTTCTCTACCACCTATCAGTAACTGTTCAGTGTCAAATTTGTGATAATCGAATAAAGGAAAACGCTTACCTAAAATCCAAAGTTACACGACCCAGAAAAGCTTGCAACTACTTGGTCTTTTAAATGACAAAGACAAGGATAGTCTACACAATGGAAGAGTAGACTATTATAAGTGTCCGGTTGTGCCAACAAAGTGTTGCACTCTGGAATTCCCAAACTATTAGAAAAAGAACGGGCAAGACGGCTGGCGTTTGCTGGACACTGCTACAGAAACAACAAAGAAACAGTGTCCAGCCTATAGCTAGTCATATGGACTTCAGCACAAGAAACTTAAACATTTTATAACTACAAAAGAAAACAATACCCCCGTTTTCCGTAGTGGTCAGGTCTATCCGAACAGTCTAATCATTGTAACTTGGTGAACGAGTTTTGTTCAGAACCCCTGAAGATCGGTGGGTCTGTATCATCACTGCACATGCGTACCAATCGCTACAATTGGAGCATTCACATGCATGAATAGAGTCGTTGCTTTATAAGCAGGGTATTTGGCACAGAGCCCAAAGGTCCTGGGTTCAAATCCTGTCATGCTAGTGATCTTGTGCTCTTTGGAAAGTCACTTTGTACGGTTTTCCTTTGTGTAATAAGGGCGTTACTGCTCAGTGACCCATCCGGGGGTAGAATTCAAAATGTACAGTTAAAATATCAAGGAAAACAACTTGGCCAGAACGACGGGGAACCCCTGTAAACAACCAAGACAAAAGGTACAATAACTGGAAGTGCAGGAACACCGCAGTACCAAGGTAACAGAGAGAGTTAGAAACACAAGCGCACCAAAAAACAATACAATGAATACGGGATAAGGTAGGTAAACATAATCAAGTGTGACATATCTTGGAAAACATTTCAGGCATTAAAAACCGTTCAATATCATAATACAGCCACTAATCATAATACCGCCAAATAAATCGGCGACGAATTTGAGGAGATCTACTAGTGCAGCAACAGTAATTTTCGAGGTATGCACACTTCAGACATCCACGTGTTCAAAACATTTTCAAAAATGCTTCGATAGCTGTGCATTCGAAGACAACAAGGCCAAAAGTTTTCAGTTCCTTTTCGGGGCAGGTGAGCTCGTCGTGGGACGAACACACTGTCACGTTCAACGCCAGATTTGTAGATAATAATCACACCTGCTCATGGCAAAAGACGAGCATGATTCAACAGCAATCTTAAATTTCTGGTGGTGACCTACAACTCGTGTAAAAGCGTGAAGAACCGTTGCATTATCGCCCGGATCTACGGCTGAATTGGTCAAATTGAACGTACGCCGCCATTTTCCCGCCATTCTCATTTCTACGCTAGCAGTAAAGTTTTACGTCCTAGCGGTTGTGACGGACCAAAATCAGATGAAAATTCTTGATAGTATACGTCCGTTTTCTTATGACTTTCTGTATGCTCATGTAGGTTTATCTTTTGTGCAATTACTAACAGGAAAGAAAGGAACAAGAGAGGATGTATAAAGGTACATAGTGGCAGTTAATTGTGCCGTGTTTCTTCCTGGCGGTATTATTATACCCCCTCCCAACCACGCGCCAGTTCTCCGTATAATTCCGCGGAGTGTTACAATAACTATATTACGTTTTTAGCGCGACAAGAGAGACAAAAAAAAAAGATACACAAAAGAAGTGGCAAAGGTAAGCAGTACCAGCAACATGCAACTGGAGAAAATGATGCGTTGATCATTTGTCAAATTAGTATTGATTGCGAACTCGCAGTAAACGTGGCGGTATTATGGTAATAGATGTTAACCTCACAGTAGGCTCTCAAATGTACGCGTCAGGCATAGTACAACTAGAGTTTATTTTTTTCCGAAATAAATGTCATGTAACGTCCTACATTGCTACAAATACATTTGTTTGATGACTCAAAGTAAAGATGGGGCGTTTTTATAATTCAGAGTGCCCATAAATGTCGTGAGATACTCTTTGGTGCGCTACATTCCAAAAGAAGTCCATGTCATAAAGGCTAATGTGATAATATCGACACATCATAAAGTCGCGTCATATCACTGAATCATAAGAAAAGAATCATATCACGCTATTCCGTAGAATCTGAGGACCAGTAACAAACACATCTTAAGTGGTCCAGGCTTATTATTGTTTGAATAATATCAGGTCAATGTCTGATATGATCGTATCATGATATGCTATCAACCTTAAGGGTGTTAGAAAGCTTAAGTCCATTTTTCAAGGGGGAAATTCTACAAATGGTTGATTTTGTAAGAGTCCAATTTGGAGAAGAAGTCATTTAGGACCGATCCATTTCACCTCGGGGGATTTTGGAATAGACAGAAGGGAGGGACCACCAAGAGAAAATATCTATGTGGTAGCTCCCAGAGAAGTGGAGAGGGGATTGGCACGAGCATTCAACGATTACATCGATAGTTCTTACGTACATTTGAATGGATTTGTTTGATCTTCTACCTCCCAGCTCAGATTAATTTCTTTTCCTAGAAAATCAGTCTGCCCATTGCAGAAAAACAAAATGCCATTCGCACCACCTGATGCCACGTCATCCCTCCGAATGAATGTAAATGTGGTCTTACGTCGTCAGACTAATCAAGGTATTATTTGCTACGTTAATACATTTTTCACAGTTATACATTGCGCGACGGTTGTCTGTACAGTACGGTCCAAATGTACAAGCAAGCAGAGCCGGTCCGGTCCCCTTTCCCGCGCCCTGGCAGCGGCCAAACCCCTCCTGTCCATCAGCCAAAAGGCGCCACTGACCAGCGGCAACAAGACCAAGGAGCCTCTCCTAACACGTACGCAGAAGCCGAGAGAGTGTACTACACAATCAAGGATCAAGATTTGCCAACGTCTTTCCATGGGGTGGGGCGGCAGCAGGAGTCACCCCAGGGGCAGGTGGGAACCAGCGGGCCGCCCCTCCAACCCCCTCCTGTCCATCAGGGTGGTTCCCGCGGGCGTGTCGGCCATGGCAACACAGCTGACAAACCACAAGAAGAGCAAGAAACGGCTTCACACACGTACGAAGGTCACGCAGCGGACACGTCTGCAGGTAGCCGACATGTTTGTTACTTGCACTTTTCAGTATTTCTAGTATGGATACATTTTGTTTTTCAAAACAAGCAGAAAGTTTGCAAGAGGAAACTTTTATGGTCATCTTCGGACTGTTAATAGCATGGCTCATGAATCTAGATCAACATTAGGATTGTGACTTCTTATTCCTGGCACAAACAGCCCGATTTTACATATAATGGGATTGGTCACACAGGTGCCTATACATATACAATTCCGTATGGCTTACGTGTTAGCATTCTTTTGTTTGAGGTAATTTTGGGGGGAGGGGTGCGTTTTTATTTAACTTTTACAGTGCAGCCTGGTGTGGAACCAAAAACGGCCTTGTGGGTCGCAAACTTTATCTTATTCCAAAAATTTACATCCGGAAGACATCACTATTTCAATATCCGTCCTTGCTAAGGCTTAGGTCTCAGTTGGAAAAAGGGGCCTTTCCGGGCAGTTCACGGGCTGTTTTTTTTTTTTTTTTTGCATTTTTGGTCGGGATCCCTACATGGCCTGTTGAGACACCTTGCGATTAACGGTTATTTAGGGATGTCCGGCCGGACACCGGGTTGAATGTAAGCCGGATTTGAAAAAAAACATGCCATGTCCTACTCATGGGGAACACCCCCGGGTATTCGGCAGTCCACAGGGGAAAATTTGTTGGGATCGGAGCCCGGCCGGGGCTACATCCTTTTGAAAATGTCCAAAAACAACGTACGGCTTCCTAATCTGATGTCATTTTGTTCAAATGTCATTTAACATATTTGTTATTTACGTACTTATTGATCTGTTGAGTCGATATGTGGACGTTAACGTCATGGTAAACTACAGACCACACGTACTCGCGTGAAGCAAGCGGCCGCCGTGCCCTCTGTAGCTTCATCCGGTCCCACCGCAGCTGCATCGCCGCCGGCATTGCCGTACTGATCGCTGTGGGACTCGCCCCTCTGACGTTCATCAATAAAGAGGTAAGCACTCTTACACTGTTAATACTGTTGCCCAAGTTTTAACCCTTTCCAGACTGGGCGTTTTGGCATACCTTGGCTGGCCTGGGGGGTGGGGGTTGATGGGGGGTGCATGGTTTGGTTGGGATCTCATTCGCCCCCCCCCCCCCTCGTAACTTCAAAACGGCTTACTGTACGATCACCAAATTTGCAGGGGATGATATGTTCGACACGTTTTATCATTCCCCCAGTCTGGACAGTGTTAACACAATTTGTCTTGTCGGTTTACTCGCGAGTCTAAGAGTTGACTTGACAAAACATGGTTTTGTTTTTCCTTAACATTTTCTCAAGTTTAATTCTGACAACCGTTTTTAGGAAATATCCGAACTTTCCACCACTGTTGACGCCTTGAAGCGCTACCAAGACGACATGAGCCAACTGTTCACCGCTGTTGACGCCTTAAAGCGCGACCGAGACGACAAACGACAACTGTCCACCGCTGTTGACGCCTTAAAGTGCGTCCGAGACAACATACGACAACTGTCCGCCACTGTTTACGACTTGAAGTACGGCCAAGACGACATGTCCACCACTGCTGATGCCTTGAAGCGCGCCCAAGACGACATGTCCACCACTGTTGATGCCTTGAAGCGCGGCCAAGACGACATGTCCACCACTGTTGATGCCTTGAAGCGCGACCAAGACGACATGTCCACCACTGTTGATGCCTTGAAGCGCGGCCAAGACGACATGGCCATCACTGTTGACGCCTTGAAGCGCGGCCAAGACGACATGTCCACCGCTGTTGATGTCTTGAAGCGCGACCAAGACGACATGGCCATCACTGTTGACGGCTTGAGGCGCGACCTTGACAAGGAGCGAAGCCTAACCGCCTCCTTGGAGCAGCATCTTAATAAGATAATTAAGGCGCCAGGTAACTTGGCTTTCCGTTGTTATGTATCTTTTTTGTGGTGATTTATTGAGCAATCTCATTGGTATACACAGAGGAAAATTTGCGGCACTGACTATCATGATTAAGGCTTTGGGTATGTTGGCTTTGATCTATTAATGTCTACTCTTAAGTTAAGCAGCATCATTTGATTTAAACCAGTGATTAATTAAATTGATTATTAGTCATCAAATACAAGATTATGTGTAGTTAGCACCCAATGTACATTCCTTAGCCTTATATCAAAGAATATTTTCAGCATCTTGTCCTAAAGGTTACGCAGTGTTCGGTGGAATCTGCTACAAGGCCTTCGACAAAGAGAAGACCTTCGGCGGAGCGGCCGCGGCCTGTGGTGAAGACGGCGGCGCCCTCGCCATGCCCCGAGACGCTGGGACCAACGCCTTCCTGGTCTCCTTGCACACGTCCGTGAGCGACAAGGGGAAATTCTGGATCGGTCTGCACGATCAGCGCGAAGAGGGAAGCTTTGAGTGGGTGGATGGTTCAGCGCTTGGGACGTACAGCTCCTGGCGTCCGGGACAACCGGACAACTCTGGGGGCAGCGAAAATTGTGTTCATTACTACTCAATGATAACCTTGAAATATAAATGGAACGACGATGAATGCAACTATCAGTATCGCTTCATATGCCAGGCTGTTCCAGGTGCTTATTGCAGCCGTACCATTTCCTCACCCCCCCTCTAGTAAACAAGGCACTCCCTGAGTAATGCAATCGACATTTTTTTAATCATTATTGCTCTTGTCACAAATACATCTGATTCATTATATTGTTATAAACACATCATTCTGCATCTCGTCCCTGATAATTTTGTACTGTCTACTAACACTGCTTATCAAGTAAACATGCCACAGCTCAAGTCTGATCAGGCACAGCATCATATTTCTCTTGTTACAATAAACACATCGTTTCATATCTCATTCCTGTTGTTGTTTTTTCCAGGACGTCCATAGGCGACAGGCGGAACTCTCACCTCCACTGAATAACGGCTTTCTGTCTATCCGCAGTGAGACGTACCAGCCAAACGTTAAACTTATGGTTAATCATTTACTTTAATATGTTTATATTCCATTGGTTCCGTTATTTATTATCCTTACGTATTTATTTTGTTTGCTTTATATAAATTGTAAAAAGTTAGTAAAGGGAGGCCTTCTTATAAGCAGAAGCTTTTGGCCTCCCTTGCACTGTTATGTTTTTTTTTTTATAATTCATTGTCATGCATTTATTTTTTTCAAAGTGCTTAACAAATAAACAATAAAAAAACAAGACTTATAGGCTCCCAAAATAGCACATTGTTGTACAAATGTTTTACATGTTTGGGGAGTGGTAAGAAATAATGAATAATAAGAATGAGATTTGATGAAACTGTACTGTCATGTACAATGATAATGTCTACTCATATAGAGCTAATGTGCATGTTTAAATTTCTTTGAGTAAAGAATGTTTTATTACGTAATAAAGCTTTTGTTTTTCACCTACTTCTGGTGCATTTCACACGACATTTGTCACAGGCAGGATTAACTAAACGGATGGGATTTAATAGGATCAGTAGAGATAGCTTCATTGTTTGTGCCGTAGGCTTGAATTTCTTGTGTTCTAGTAAAGAAGGAAAAGATAGCCTGGAGTCCAGCCTTGTTCGCTTAGTTCCGCTCCCGAAGGTCGCTATTCGCGTTGGCGAGTCGCGTTGGCGAGTCGCGTTGGCGAGTCGCGTTGGCGAGTCGCGTTGGCGAGTCGCGTTGGCGAGTCGCGTTGGCGAGTCGCGTTGGCGAGTAGCGACCTTCGGGAGCGGAACAAAGCGAACAAGGCTGGACTCCAAGCTAGGAAAAGACGCAAAGTGTCATCATATCCTGACCGTTTGTAGGTCCGTCTACATCAAGCGTGCAGGCGGCATCATGTAGTATATTACACCCCTTTACGTCTGGAACTACATTGTAAAAATCCGCATGAAGCAGTTATTGAACATATGTAAATACGTTGGGTTTGTGACCGCAGCTGTTAATGTAAGCAGCGACACCAAAAGTGGGGACTTGTCATGTGGCTCAAGCTTCTGTGATGTAAAATGTTGTTCCAGTAACTGCCATGGCTGATCTGTAAAACTGTTAAAAGCGAAATGAGGAAATTCAATAAAGTAGAAATTCCACTCGTAAATAGTTCCA
>NC_049985.1:24602838-24625516 GCF_000003815.2 Branchiostoma floridae
CTTCCAGCTGTTTTCGCAGTTCTGTCTATATTTTCATGTGCCAATTTCAGTCCATCAACAGTGACAGAATGGGCAAAATTCTTATCCATCCAGAGCAGCAACATTCCACCAAAGTACAGAATGATGGATGCTGGCTAGAACATTGCAGTATAGACTAGTTGTATTTTGCATGTTAATATTTTAAATTGCACGTAAAATTTTTGCCAACTTGCAATTTTGCACGTAGCAATAAAAAAGTATTTCGATCCCTGCGAGTACAAGGTCACTTATGTCCAGTCCGTGTTTCTTCAGGTTTCTTATCATATAGAGTCTCTTACTCCCTTTGGTGACGATTGAGGTCACATGTTGTGTCCATTTGAGGTTGTTTTGGAGGATAAGTCCCAGGATACGTGCTGCCTGGACAACCTGTAGTTGGGTTGGCCCAACAGTGATTGCTGGTGGTGGTGGAGGATTTCTCATGAAGCAAAACACCATCACCATGCACTTAGACGGGTTCAGGGCCATGAAGTCGGTGTCAGTCCAACAAGTCAGGCCATTGATGTCGTCCTGAATCCTTGGTGTTGCAGACACATGTCGTGATTCGGAGACAGACATGTCATCAACATACTTAAACCCATCTGAAGACGTTTCGTGACTTGCGAGGGCGTTATTAACCAGGGCTAGAAAAACTAGTGGTCCTAACTTCGTTCCCTGAGGCACACCACACGTCAGAGTTTGCCAGTCCGAGACTGTGCCCTGATACCTCACACGCTGGCGCCGACCTGACAGGAAACTGCTCACCCAGGGCACGATGGACGGGCGGACACCAAGGTCAAGTAGCTTGCAAATGGCGGTCTGGTGGTTAAGCATATTTTAGTCTGATGAGTTAATGAGTTATCATGTCTTTTAATTGACAATATTTGACAAAATGAGCCATTTTTATGATTCGGTGCCCACAAATTCTCTGGGCTACACTTTAGAGCACAAAATTTCCATATGAGTTCATGCAATAACGGCATGTCAAATAATACTTTTTTCATCGTCATATCGCGCAGAAGACTTGTATCACAGTGACTGTTTTATTTTCACCAATTATGTGCACGTGTCCTTAGAATATGATGGCTGCTTCTTCGTGTCCGAAGATCATTGGGAAGGTAGTCCTCGGTCTCCCCTGCACGCTCTCATGTGGCTATGTAGTCCAATCCTCGATCCGCACCTCCTGGTGCAGGATGGGCAAATGAAGCCCTGTGCAGATGGAGGCTGGTCGGCCACAGCTTTCCTTCGTCTTCTCCTCTCCTCTGCTCTCTCTCTTCGAGCTGCCTCGAAGCTTTCAGCTCCTCTCTTGCATGCAGCTTTCCAGGCTTTTCTGTCTTTTGCAATACTTTCCCATTTCCTGACTGGAATGTCTGCTGAGCTGAGTTGGTGTTTCAGTTGGTCCTTATAGCGTTTCCTGGGCGCTCCTCTGTCACGCTTGCCCTGACACAGCTCTCCGTAGAAGACAGCTTTGGGCATTCTGGAGTCCTCCATTCGTGACAGATGGCCAGCCCAGCGTAGCTGCTTTGCCATCAGCATTGTCTCTACGCTTGGAAGATTAGCTCTCCCTAAGACTTCGTTGTTCGTTACATAGTCTTTCCACGTAATGCCCATGATGCACCGCAGGCAACGCTGGTGGAAGCGTTCCAGAAGTTTCACCTGCTTCCGGTACAAGACCCAGGCCTCTGCGCCGTACAGGAGTGTGGTTACGACTACTGCTTTGTACACCTGGATCTTTGTTGACAGTTGTAGTGAGTGGTTCTTCCAGACACGCTTCTGAAGACGTCCGAACGAGCTGCTGGCTTTGCCAAGACGACTGTCCACATCCTTGCTCACTGTAGCATCATTGGAGATGACGCTTCCCAGGTATGTGAAGTGCTCTGCTACGTTCAGGGACTGTCCATCGATACATATATGTGGAGGGGTGTAGGATCCGCGTGGTGGCTTCTGGTACATCACCTCCGTTTTCCTGAGGCTGATGGTGAGACCAAAAGCCTTACATGCTGCTGCGAAGTGGTTGACGACTGATTGTAGGGCTTCCTCTGTGTGAGCCAGAAGTGCGCAATCATCTGCAAACAGCAAGTCCAGAATCAGCTCTTCCAATGTCTTCGTGCGGGCTAGAAGTCTCTTGAGATTGAAGACACTTCCATCAGTTCTAAACCTGACATAGATCCCATCTGTGATGTCCTCTTTGGCCTCTCTTAGCATCATACTAAAGAAGATGGCAAAGAGAGTTGGGGCAAGGACGCATCCTTGCTTGACTCCGTTAGCGATTGGGAACGGGTCCGACAGGTCTCCACTGTGCTTCACTTGACCCATCTGACCTTCATGCAGCTGTTGCAGGATCGTGAGGAGCTTGGGCGGACATCCAAGCCTCGATAAGATCTTCCAAAGCCCGTCTCTGCTCACCGTATCGAAGGCTTTTGTCAAGTCAACGAATACCGCGTATAGCCCCATGTTTTGCTCCCTGCATTTCTCCTGGATCTGGCGCATTACAAAGATCATGTCTGCCGTTCCACGATTGGCTCTAAAGCCACACTGACTCTCCGGCAAGTTTTCCTCAGCAATGGTCGGAATAAGTCTATCCAGTACAACTCTTGCCAGTATCTTCCCTGCTATTGACAGCAGTGTAACTCCCCTGTAGTTAGAACAGTCCGATTTCTCCCCTTTGTTTTTGTATAAGGAGACAATAACAGCATCGCGCAGGTCTTGTGGCACGACACCTCTTTCCCAGCATGTGGCAAACAGTCCAGTGAGCCTTTCAAGGAGTGCATCCCCACCGAGTTTGTAAACCTCTGCTGGGATTCCATCCACTCCAGGTGCCTTGTGACACTTCAGTTTTGAGATGGCTTTCTTCACCTCCTCCTGCGTTGGGGGGTTGTCCAGCTCTGTTCTCACCTCATGTTGTGGTATTTTCCGGATGGACTCATCCTCCACTCGGCGTTTGTCCCCAAAGAGGTCGCCATAGTGCTCAGTCCACCGGTGGAGGACGGCTGCTTTATCAGTGAGGAGTTTCATACCATCTGATGATCGCAAAGGAGCCTGGATCCGGTGAGTAGGTCCATAAATGGCACGCAGTGCTTCATAGAAGGCCCGAGCATTACCTGTGTCTGCAAAGTACTGTATTTTCTCCGCCATGTCGGTCCACCATTTGTTCTGCATCTCTCGTAGCTTGCGCTGAAGCGTGTTGCAAGCTTCCCTGTATGCAGCTTTGGTTGGCGGATCATCTGGTTTGGACAAAGTTCTCTGATAGCAAGAGCGCTTGGTTTGGAGGAGAGCATCAATCGAGGAGTCGTTTTCATCAAACCAGTCCCTGTTCTTTCTGGATGAGTTCCCTACTACCTCTGCAGCTGTTTCCTGGAGAACGGTTTTCAACTGCTGCCACTGGTTTTCAGGGTCCTCCGTCTGCCATTTATCCTCGTCTCTGTTCAGACGCTCACTCAACTTGTCCTGGAATTTCTCCTTCAGACCGTGCAACCTGTCTACTTGCAATCTTTTCATCTGTGGGCCTTTTCTCTTCACTGGTGGCTTGATGGAAAACCGGAGTCTGGCTCTTACCATTCTGTGATCTGTGTAGCAGTCAGCACTGGGCATGACACGTGTGTGTAGTACATCTGCTATGTCCCTCTGTCGCACCAGGATGTAGTCCAACAAGTGCCAATGTTTTGACCGTGGGTGTCTCCACGTCGTCTTAAAGCGGGCTTTCTGTTGAAACAAGGTGTTAGTGATGCTCAGTCCCCTTTCTGCACAGAGCTCTAGAAGCAGCCTCCCGTTGTCGTTGCAGTTTCCGACCCCGTGTCGTCCAAGGGCTCCTGGCCATACCTCGTGGTCCCTGCCCACTCTAGCGTTAAAGTCACCCAAAACCAGTATCTTATCTGCTTCGTTCACATTTGCCAGGAGAGATCTCAGCTCCGTGTAAAATGTTTCTTTGGTAGCAGGGTCTGCCTGGAGAGTAGGGGCATAGACGCTGATGAGTGTAACGGACTGGTTGTCCTGCAGTGGAAGCCGGAGAGACATCAGACGGTCAGAGTGCCCAACTGGAAGGTTCTGTAGTTTGTTGGCAATACTGTTCTTTATCATGAAGCCTACTCCAGACAGCCTGCGTTCGTCACGTCCTTTCCCAGACCAATATAGGGTGTAGCCCGCCCCGTGTTCTGTCAGTGAACCCTGTTCTGCGAACCGCACTTCACTAATGGCTGCAATGTCTATGTCCAGCTTAGCAAGCTCTCTGGCTACAAGAGCTGTGCGCCTCTGAGGTCTGTCACTTTCATCACTGTCCTGCATCGTGCGTACGTTCCAGCACGCAACCTTCAACATACTTGATTTCTGGACTCTTGATTTCTTCATACTTCCTTCTTTCTTACCGCTGGTATGAGATGCCCGTTGGCCACGGCGAACCAACCAGGTGTGTGTGAGACAAGCGGTTTTTAAGCCACCTTTTCTAGGCTCGTCTCCATCTGGAGCAAGCAGCGCTATCCCTGAAGAGGGCTGCTTGGTCGCTCGAGGCGCTGCCGAATGTTGCTGTTGCCTCAGTCAGCAAACAAGCGACCCATGTTCCCGAGCCGCCTACATGCAGAGTTGAAACTGCGACTCCCAGTACCATCTAGTACCTGTCGTTTCGCTCCTTCTCCATCGCTGTAGGACTTCCTTCCCGCCTGCGCTGCGTGGGTTTATAGTGAAGGTTGGTTCGCGCAGCCAGCTTCTGCTGACACCAACTCCACTCCTTAGGCTCCGCATCCTTCTACAGTGGCTCAGTAGACTGAGACGGCTGTGGCGACCTCGGAGCTGTAGGTTTTAAGGACTGTCCTTGTCCGTGTCCCCTCAACGTGGTTTAGCCCGCCTGCTGAAGCGGTGTACCGGGGTGTGGCGCTTGGAGCCTAACTCTCTAACTAACCTTAGAATATAAGGACAAATGAAAGACAAAGCCTAGGGTGGCCCAGGCAAATTACTGTTTGAGTTGTGTTAGGTCAATGCCTGTTGTGTCAATTCCCTCTACCCTGTCACCTGTACTGCAATACTTTGATGATCATTCTGTTAGAGAAATATGTTTAAAAAACATTCAATTACCTCTACCCCGTCACCTGTACTGCAATACTTTGATGATCATTCTGTTAGAGAAAAATGTTTTAAAAAAGCAAATTCATTTTTCTTAATCTTGCATCACCCTCTTAATTTACTATCTGTTCCTATCACCATGATGGAATGAGTATATTATCTACTTTTTAATCGGCCAAGACATAGCAAAGGTTATATTGAAAAGTTGGGTCAAATTTGATGATGCCAAACTTAGAATGCCCAATAGGGGAGGGTGAGCTTCATAGCTTGATTGATATGACTATATATGGCATCAAAAATATTTCATACCTTGGTCATTATTGGAAACTTTTTCTGTATTAGCATAACAAACTGACATGCTTACACTTTGCATTAAGTTCGCACGCTTTGATAAAAGCAAATGTATATAACGTTATGATCACAACATTGTAGCTTATGATCTATAGCCATCAACATGTTCGAGCACATTATAGCAGTAACCTAAAGATTCTAAACAAGCAATAAGTTTAAAAGGACAATTATAATAATGAAAGTTATCCTTTACAAATGTTAATCACGTTTTCAAAGACATTAAAAAGGAGCATTTCCTCATGGTATACAGAGTTATTTGTATCACTTCTTATCTACAGCACTGTTTTCTTTAGTGATTTTGAAAACAATAACTTGTCAAGTGCTTCCAGTATGTATGACTTGGCAACTGCCTTGACTACTTGATGCCCTTGGCAGCCAACTCCTCTGTCACCCTTTTCAGATAGCCAGGATCAGGGTAGCCATGCCTACAGAAAAAAAAGTAACATTTTGTTAGCCATCTGGTCAGGGATTTTGTCAAAAGTTAATGAAAGTGGCATAAATATAAACATTGCTATTTCTGTTGCAGTTAATAAGCCGTGGATAAGAATTCAATTTATTAAACAGACAAAATAAAACTCTTTTGGGTCTTGAAATTCCAATTCATTTAAAACATTCAATGAACTCCATTAAGGGAAGAACTTTTCAGGGTTTTCAAACATTTACCTGTAAGTGAATCAATTGCAACGTTATAATGATTCAAACTGCAGTTTACACTGTTCTGAATTAACAAAAAATTGATTGATACATACATGTCTGGTCCTCCATGTGTGCAGGTCTTGTGATGAATGTCATTCCAGACCACTGTGTCACTGAGTCCTGATGTTGAAGATGCTCCAATGGTGAAGGTCAGCTTCTGTTCAAACGCCTGTTTCAGTAGACCCAGCACTTTCATTCCATCAGCATTGTAAGGGAGGTACGCTGTGCGACGTGTTCCTGTGTAAGGTTTACCGGGGTTGGGATGCTCTGACTGGAAAAAAGCAATGGCAGAATGGTTTTATAAATTTTATGCACCTATTACTAATGGCGCCAAACAGCTTACACATGGAAAAAATAATTAAAGTTACCAGTGTTTTTGTTATTTCATAGTCTGAATCGCACTTTGGTAAGGTGCTTGTTGATCACATTAAAACAAAATGTTTATCTTACCCCTTGTATTCCGCCTTTAAAGGTATAGTCGATGATGATGGCCCCAGTTTGCTTATAGCCAGCAAGATTCAGTAGTCTGTTGTAGATAATTCTCATACTTCCTTCTGGTTGGTCTCCTATCAGTTTCCCCCCAACATTTCCATCCTTCTTTCCAGTGTTTGGCTGTCCTGACGTTCTGTCCCTGGTAGTCGTCCTAGCTTTTGTACCATCGTTTCCACCACCCGTGGCTCCAATGTATTCCTGCAGGCTGCTTCTGTCCTGAATCACCTTCTGAGCAAAGCCTAACACCATCCTCGGGGCAAGACGAGCACGAACCTGGCTTGTGTCATTTCTGTGCGGATGACCACTTCCTGGAAATGGCATCGTCTTACTGAATCCTGTTGCAGCAGAAGATGCATAGGTCTTGTTTTGCGGTGGGTTTATCACTAGTGACTGGCTTGCTTTTCTATTTTGCTTTACAGTAGGTTGGAATTTCCCCTTTCCATACCCACTTGGTGATTGCAGCATAGATATCTCGGTAGCAAATACCTCTACAAACACTTCAATCGTTTCTTCAGCCATGTCAATAAACCAGATGTCATTCAGACTGCAGGTTGGTGCATGTTTCTTGGAGATGTATTCAATTACACCTGACAGCAGAGCCTGGGCACAGAGATGCTTTGGCATGCCATATTTACCTGAACACAAAAATATAAAGACGGATTTCATTAAAAGGTTATTCTGCTTTAGTTGTGTTATTTCTGCTTCAAGCAGCTTTTTTTCATGCAGTGCTATCATTTGAAGTTTTACCAGTATACCATGTAAGTGCACTTCGCTAAAACATAGGCATGTTCTTTACCATTGTCTAAGCAAGGGCTGAATTTCAGAATATCATTTGTAAAAGCTATCTGTTCTCATGCAGATAAGAGCTGCTGCTACCAACTGTTATCATCTTCATACTACATGTAGTATCGTAAATAAGGGATTTCAGTTTCAAATTTGAACTCACAGCTAATGTATCATACCAAAAAAGCCCTAGTTGCAAGGGGCACTTATGGCTCATGACATACATAGCTTTTCACTCACAGTTGTGTTCCTAGAAATATGGAAACCTTGTAATCATGGTGCCTTCTTTGCAATCTAGGAGCCAGACCAGACTTACTGATACAGTCTGACTACCAGCCAATGTTTCTCTACCGGGCTGTTTCCCTACCAGACTCTTTACTTTCTATTCTTCCTGTTTAAGAGAAGCAGAAGTACCATCAAACAAAGTAAAAGTCTTTATCTATTGTTTTTAGTTTTATAAGTGTGTCGAAGAGACTATTTGATACTCTATTCTACATTGTCTTACCCCTGCCCTGCACCCATGTTAACGGTATGGCAGTCAGTGACAGACTGAAGCCAAATAGTTTACACTAGCCGAATTTATTGGGTGCTTTAAATTTATAGTGAAACCTCCCAGTTTAAAAATGGTGGACATTGCATACAATCCTAAAGATCAACTGTTGAACGTGACCCACCTGAACTGATTGCTGGTATGGCAACAGACTCTGCCTTCAGTCCCTCTGCAGCCTTTAAAATGTTGACGCAGGTTTGTGTCAGCATGTCTGTACACTGCTTGGCTTGGCTGTCCCCCTGCCATCTTGGTCCATGTGCATGTATGATGTTCTTACATGGTAGACTACCTGCTCCAGTGATCTCTGTTTCTGTTGGCTTGAGAATACCTCTTTTCTTCACCTTTTCTGTGCTTTCCTCTTGTATGATGTATCCTCCCGCCTGTACAATGGCCTTTGCTACCCCACCTACATGCTTCAAATGTGCATCTGCTGCATTGACAATGGCGTCCACTTTCAGAGTTGTGATGTTTCCATGAGCGACTTTCACTTCAACCCCCTGCTCAAAGGTGTGGGTAAAGAGAACTACAGGACAGTTTTCACCACCTTCTGCGCCCTTTAGTGCATCTGTGTCACTTCCTGTAGACCCTGTACTTGTGGTTGGATTGTAGTCTCTTTTTCTAAAGACAGGGATGCCCACTATACCACAGAAATCTGCTCTTGCTACCCTTATTTTCTCTGGTTCTCCCGTAAACATCACTGTTGTGTCATCATCAGTGGACTTTGTGATCACTTCCGGGTGGAGTTGTCTGACTTTCCTGACACCTTCTAAAAGAATCTTTGGGGCTAACTTGTACTGAGCAATACCAAAGGTCTCACATGTTATCTTGATAAACACCTGTTGGTAGAGTGTCGTGAATTCATCAGTGGCTTTCTCTGGTTCAGGAAGGCTTCCCTCTAAAGATGATGAGGGCACAAAGCATACTTTTGTGTTGTCAGCACTTGTATGAAACACAGACTTGTACCTTTTGGCAATATCTGCTATGTCTGCATGATGCTTGTGTCGAATGTGAATGAGAACATCTGGGTCTACAGTCACTTCAAATGTGCCAGTCTGTCCTTGTTCTGATCCAGAACTGCCAGCAGCATCTTCAGCGCTATGTCCTTTGTTTTCTTCAAGTTCATCATCAGGCAACAGTGATGCAGCTGTAAATGCTACAGTAGTAAGAAAATGGTTAGTGCTTTGCCACTAAACTGTGCTTAACACAAACACATGCAATAATAGTATTCCATTTGTCCACATAAAATTTCCTATTATAAAACTCTATTCATAGCTTAAAGCTTAAAGTTACGTCCCAACTTCACTTGCTTCAAGGCTTAGAATGTTAATGTGGTATGAGACTGTCCCTCAATTGATAACGGCAAGAGAAAAACTTGTAACACATCCTGGATTGTTTCACCATGGACGTGACTTCAACGTAAACTCAGTTTTATATAACACAAAACAGTAAGGGTTAATAAGGTGAGATTTCATTATAGAAAACTTGGTCACCCCAATGCTTTTAGATAACGTACAAGACCAGACCTGATTGAATGCATGATACGCATTAACATAAATCAAGTACTCACTGACATTGCTTAAGTGGAACCTGCAGACATGACTTTTGACATACTTTATGATACAAAAACTGTAGATTTCAAAAGATGCAGATTTTTACTACTCACTATGCTGCATAGTGCTCATATTTCCCGACACGCTGTCATCAGGTGGTCTCAGCGGAAGTCTTGTTCTTGAGCTGGTTTCGCTTTGCCGCCCTCTCTTCAACAGAGAACACAGTTCCCTTTCGGTCGCGTTTGGCAAACTGTATTGTGCAGTTTGGGGGCTGTTTGTGGTCAACTTGTGCCCCATGACAGAGTAATCAATAGTGATGTTTGCCAGTTCAAAGTCCACTGTGTCCGCAGGTAGCTTAGTTAAATCATTCAGTCTCGTGGTCATATCTTGAGAAAAAGACAGAACTTCGTAGTCGCCTCCCTCCCGAGCTAGAGTCTCTGCAAACTCACACGTGCTCTTGGCGCTCGCCAGACTGATCTGTGCTCCCTCTATCTCTGCATCGATCTGTTTCTTCCTTGTTGTTTCCTCTGTATCAACACAAGTCATGAGTCGTTCGCTCTCTTCCTTTACCATCGCAATCAGTTTTTGTGCTGTTTCTTGGATATCTTGACGAGCTTCTGCTGCGTTCAGCTGAAGTTGTTTCTTCAATCGTTTCTGCACTTCTTCCGTCTGACGAAAGAACTGCATTCGGGCCTGGCATTGTGGAGTGAGATCTACAAATGTCTCTCTCTTTTCGGTAGCCACCTCTTCTATGCGCTTGAGGTCGTGCTGTGAGTCCCTGTGTTCAAACAAGCCACATGCGTTGCATATTGGGGTCTCACAGGTCCTGCAATAGAGCTTTAGGATTTCTTCTGGATGTTTCGAGCACGGTGGAGCTTTTCTAGCCCTGAAAACGCTGTCGTATTTTCCAGTTTTTAGTTCCTCAAAAATTATGAGCGTGTGACCCCTAGTAGCTCTTACAAGACGATGTGCCGACTCACAGCTCTCACACAGAAACTCAGCACACTCCGAACACCTGGACGTGGCTGGCTTCCCTTCCTCACAACTGGTACAGAGGAGGTCATCTTTACCCTGGCGAACCTTGTTGTGCTCGGTCACGGCTTTCACCAGGCTGGCGATAAAGAAGTTGTCCTTTAGACCCTCGACGCCATTTTGGGGCAGCGAAACTGGCTGACGACAAATAGGACAGGGAAATGTGTCGCCATCGTTCTTCTGAACCCATTCCCACAGACAGTGCTCACAGAATGTGTGCAAGCAGGGAAGAACCTTCGGGTTCTTAAGAGCAAATGTCTGTAAGGATCAAACAATGGTGGCAAAGGTAAAAAAATAGATTTGGCTCATATTTTGCACAGTGATAGTACTTGGTCCACAACCCCTCAAAATAGCTTTCTTTTAGATCAAAACTCCTTGTTGCCATGGTAACGGGCAAACAAAGTTTTCTGGCCATTTTCCCCAATTTTCGCATCTCAAAAACACAGAAATCAGCATATTTTACGGCACTGTCTCGGCAACACCTTTAAACCTATCATCAAAACAAAACAAGATCTGAATAGACCAATATTTTGGCTTTTTAAAAATTGTTGTGAAATTTCCAAAGTTGTACATTTTCGTTCTTGGGCAGCCTGAAAACAGTGCAATGTTTCAAGCTTCAAAAAAATTTGATTTTTGGCCCAACTTTGTAACGCTATAAGTGCCAAGCTGGTAATTTTTTTGGCTTGAAATTTGTACTATATATAGATCCTTAGAATATATATTAAATGCATTGTTGCAAAGTTTGGAGTCTTGTTTGGTTGTCAAGTGACTGTCCCCTAAAGTAGGCCACTTTTTGTGTTTGGCGAAAATTGTGAACTTTAGCCATGTTCAACGCACGCTACGTGACGAAGTAAACAAGGATTCTTATTCAAATTCTGATCAAATGTACATCTATGTATTGTCTATCAGAAAAATGCTTGTAGAGTTTCGGGTCTTGACGTTTAGTCACGTGGTTGTCCCTCAAAGTAGGCCATTTTTTGCATTTGACGAAAATTGTGAATTCTAGCTTTGATCAAAGTACGCTGGGTGTCAAAGTGAACAAGAATTCTTATTCAACTTCAAGTCAAATGTACATCTAGGTATTGTCTATCAGATGAATGCTTGCAGAGTTGCAGATCATGACTTTTAGTCACGTGGTTGTCCCTGAAAGTTGGTCAAATTTTGCTTTTGGCCAGAAATCACCATATAGGGCTGTAGTTAAATCTGTCGAATTGGGGAACTGAAATACTTTACTGGCACTGACTCTGATTATGTGTAGCCCTTAACATTGTCTGTTGAATGAGTGTTAGTAAGGCTTGGGGTCGTCTTTCTTTGCGGTGCAGTTGCTCCCTAAAGTAGGGCAGATAGTTAGCTAAATGCTGTTAGGAGGTTCTGTTACTTTAGAGAAGATGCCTCTTGAACAGTTTCTTTCTTTTAACATTGTCAATGTCCAATGCATATCATATTGGTACTACAATGACCGATAATGGGCTTACAGTGTTAAATTAAAGCTTACTTAAGCGATGACTCTGTTATAATTGTAAATATCAATTTTGATAATGTAACTAAGATGTCGTTTTGAATTCAGCTATGTTCTATAATGCGCTAAAATTCACCTTTTTTGTCGAGCACATAAGGTGACCTGGCTTCAGGGACAACCATGTGACTAATTGTCATGACCCGAAACTCGACAAGCATTTATTCGAAGAAAGAAAATTAAGAATACAAAGATGTACATTTGACCAGAAGTTTAATCAGAATTCTTCTTAATTTCGTCACGTAGTGTAGCCTGGTATCCAGCTATATTATAGCTCCCGATCGCGAGTCTCTTCTGTCCTCTTCGCAAATGTCTAGTTCTCATTTAAATGTAAAAATGCTGTCGCCTGCTTTTGCGACTTGATTTGCGAGGTTCCTTCATTTTTCCACAATCCCTGGAATGTTTTCCAAAAGATTCATTTTGGTTGATGGCTTGGAAGATTATCTTAGCCACGGGTGGAATTTCACCCCCGTAAAAAATGGTTGTCGCCTGATAACAAACGAAAAATTCAAGTAGTAGCCAAAAAATGTAACAATTCAGTTCCCAGAATGATTGTTCGGTAGATGAAACCAGCTGAGCAGGCCCTTTGCCCGATAACGCCAGATCGGTACTGTCACTGATCTTGGAGGCTGTGTGAGGTGGGTTATTCCTGTTGCCAAATTCGGTAACAAACGTTACCACCACCAGTTTGATGGTTGCCAGTTGCCACGGTTATATTATCCACGTATAAGACAAGAAATGACCGTTTTTGTGACGCTGCACAGTTTTTCTGGCTTTCTAAAGAAACAAGGAAGGGTTGTTGACTGCCATTTGTATCCAATGTTGTACAGAAATGACTGTAACGAACGTTAGCATTGTTCGAAGCTTTCTAAGCTTTCTATTTGACCTGGTGTAAAAAAGCTGCCCACTTTTTAAGTGTCCCTAGGGACATCCTCTTATACCTAAATGATGTAGTCAATAAGGCCATTATTTACAATTCAATGAGAACGAGTGAAATATGTATCTGCGAAGAGGACAAAAGAGACTCGGGAACTATAATACGGCTGGATACCAGGGTACACGTAGCGTACTTTCGTCCAATGAAAAAAGTGGCCTACTCTCAAGGACAACCGCGTGACTTTACTTCATGATCTAATTTTCTACAAGTATTCATTTGACAGGCAATACATAGATTTACCTTTGGCAGGAAGTTGAATCAGAACTTTATTTTGCTTCGCAATCTAGCGTACGTTGAACATGGCTGAAGGTTACAATTTTTGTCAAATGCAAAAAAAATGGCCTACTTTCAGGGACAACCACGTGACTTTACGTTATGATCCGAAACTCTACAAGCATTCATCTGATAGACAATACATAGATGTACATTTGATCAGAAGTTGAATAAGAATCCTTGTTTACTTCGTCACGTAGCGTGCGTTGAACATGGCTAAAATTCACAATTTTCGTCAAATGCAAAAAAATGGCCTACTTTCAGGGACAACCACGTGACTGAACGTCATGACCCGAAACTCTACAAGCATTTATTTGATAGACAATACATAGATGTACATTTGATCAGAATTGAATAAGAATCCTTGTTTACTTCGTCACGTAGCGTGCGTTGAACATGGCTAAGATTCACAATTTTCGTCAAATGCAAAAAATGGCCTACTTTGAGGGACAACCACGTGACTGAACGTCATGACCCGAAACTCTACAAGCATTTATTTGATAGGCAATACATAGATGTACATTTGATCAGAATTTGAATAAGAATCCTTGTTTACTTCGTCACGTAGCGTGCGTTGAACATGGCTAAAGTTCACAATTTTCGCCAAACACAAAAAGTGGCCTAATCTAGGGGACAGTCACGTGACAACCAAACAAGACTCCAAACTTTGCAACAATGCATTTAATATATATTCTAAGGATCTATCTATGGTACAAATATCAAGCCAAAAAAATTACCAGCTTGGCACTTATAGCGTTACAAAGTTGGGCCAAAAATCAAATTTTTTTGAAGCTTGAAACATTGCACTGTTTTCAGGCTGCCCAAGAACGAAAATGTACGACTTTGGAAATTTCACAACAATTTTTAAAAAGCCAAAATGTTGGTCTATTCAGATCTTGTTTTGTTTTGATGATAGGTTTAAAGGTGTTGCCGAGACAGTGCCGTAAAATGTGCTGATTTCTGTGTTTTTGAGATGCGAAAATTGGGGAAAATGGCCAGAAAACTTTGTTTGCCCGTTACCATGGCAACAAGGAGTTTTGATCTAAAAGAAAGCTATTTTGAGGGGTTGTGGACCAAGTACTATCACTGTGCAAAATATGAGCCAAATCTATTTTTTTACCTTTGCCACCATTGTTTGATCCTTACAGACATTTGCTCTTAAATGTGTAGAAACAGATCGTACACTGGGTGGAGTCGTCGCTGACTTTCTCTGGAACAGCGGCAGTCGCCATATTGCTGTTGAGATTTTACTTCCTGATATGACATCACCACACCTGTGCATGGCGTGCCGAAAGTTCAAAAGGCAATGTCCGCAGGTGACATCCCGCTCGGTGAGAAGAGGTTTAAGATTACAGACGACTTTGAGTTGGGTAGACTTTAAGTCTTAACAAAAGACTAACTTCAAAGCATATAGTTACAATGTTATTCTCGGGTGTACATCGGTAAGATTGTAACGTTTAACTTCAGAAACATCAAACAACATGCCGTCCCGACAATTCAACGGTCAGTTAAGGTTTTGAGTCATGCGGCATTTAGTGTATCGATTTCTTTCCACCGTATTGAACAAAGTAACATAACATCATAGCAAAGTTTTTATCCGTTTATTAATTGGTTTAAACTTCGACGAAAGTGAACAAGGACGTCAACGCCCATTTCCCCCTTTTAAACGTCGGGATAAGCTATACAAACATAAACAAGTGTGACATGTTGAAAAATGTTCACCGACCGTTCAATTTGAGTAGCATATCAAATGCCAAGTGTGGCGGGCATTATTAGAAACCATGTTTACTGCATTACTACCCTTTGTATCTATATGCCTGTACTTAGCCCGATAGGGCATGAATGTGCAATAAAGGCTATTACATTACATTATGCAACTAAAGGTGGATTGTAATATTTTACAAATTAGACAGATATGTCCAACTTTAATATCATATCGACACGGGCGTGACAATTGGCAGCACGAGACATCATAATTTCCTATAAGGTTTTCTGTATTACATAATTATTTACTTGAAATCAGCAAGTGTGATACACTTGCTTTATGATTTAGTGTCCAGACTTTGGGAGCTAAGCTTTGGGGCGCTACGTTTCTATACAAGTCCATGCGATCATGTCGAATTGCATTAACTATGTAATAATTACAGAACATTATATTTCCAGAAAAGACTCATAGCAGGGAAAAGAGCTGTTTATATTTTCATTTTTATTTTCACCAATTATGTATATATTCCAATAAAATGTAAAATCTAGGGTTGCTCCAACTTATTGCCGTTTGAGCAATGCTAGTTTAATCACGTCTGGTGTCTCCCTTACTAAATTTGCACATTCTATTGGAGGAAAAACTAGCCTTCCATTTATCATATGCTCTTGCCACCATGGAATATAGAGTGTACTTTGAAATTGTCCTGATAAATATTAGCTAAGCCAAGTTGGTCAAACTTTGATGATGACAAAGTTCAAATAAGTTGAGGAGGGTAACATTCATTGGTTCATATGTCTATGTATGATATTATAAAACCATTCAAAACATTTGTTTCTATGCAGGGCTTTTTACTGACATTCCATAAAATGTATTGATTTGTATCTTTCCTGTATTGCAACTGACCTCAGACAAATGAAGTTAGGTACATGTTTGCACATTTCAATACAAATTCTAGCAAATCTGTTTACACAACAACATTGTTCATAACATGCACTAGCCAGCAAATCTCCTTGAAACTAACCACTTTAAGATTTAAATCATGAAATACTCTGAAATAATGTTCCTCCTGAATCATACTTTGAATGCCATTTATCTTTCAGAATATGTTTTTCTAAGCTAGGCGTCAATTTCTAATGATCTAATTTCTAATGATCTAATGATATAACGTTATTGTTACATGACATTGAGTAAAACATTGCCTTCCTGCATTACTTCATACTATATCATGCATGCAAACGAAGCTTAAAATATTTCAATGTCAGTCTTATCTGATAACAAATATGTCCAAGTTTCCATATACTTTTACATTTACCCTTTCAAGAAATTATCATGCCTTTTAAAGTGTTTTATGTCTTGGTCTATATACATGTACAGTACTGTTCCATACAAATTCCAAAATCTTTATTGGTTTTGAAAACAAGCACTTCATTGACCAGTGTTTTCAATATGTTGGAGTTTACATCTCGCTTTTCTACTTGATGCCCTTGGCAGCCAACTCCTCTGTCACCCTTTTCAGATAACCAGGGTCAGGATAACCATGCCTAAAGAAAAAGGAAGTACATGTAATACGTTTATCAGCTGTGAACAGTCATGGTATTTGCCAAAGACATAAATCTAAATCTTGTTTTGTCTGTATATTGAATGAGACCTGGGTTTTAAAACATTACGCAAATACACAAAATACGTATCTGGGACATCTATGGCCCAAAAGATAGTCTTACTCGTTGAAAACATTACATGAGCTCGCAATAACATAAGGGGAATACCTTTAAAACTTTTAAGTCAAAGTCAATGAATTGTAACATAATTTAAAATGAAATTCATGCTGATTCTTGATATATAAAAGCTTGTGTATACATACATGCTTAGTCCTCCATGCGTGTTGGTCTTGTGATGAATGTCGTTCCATGTCACTGTGTCACTGTATCCTGATGTTGAAGATGTTCCAATGGTGAAGGTCAGCTTCTGTTCAAAAGCTTGTTTCAGAAGACGAAGCACTTTTATTCCATCAGCATTATAAGGGAGATATGCTTTGCGAGTTGTTCCTGTGTAAGGCTTACCCGGGTTGGGGTGCTCTGACTGGAAAAAATAGTAGCAATTACTCTTAGAAGACACCAATAAAATGTACTTAAGTTACCAATGACACCAAACACATTTTTACACCTTTGACCAAATTACCAGGAAGTAAAATGTTTGTGCTAATTCATATTCAGAATCACACTTTGGTCACTTAGAGTCAATTCCAAGTCACCGAGATGGTTTTGAAATAATATTTGTAATAAGTTTGAAATATTTTGATTAAAAGAACATTTCAGTCACTAAAGTTCGAAATTGTTCAAACATTTCAAAATGAAAGTTTAAACATATTTAAACCTTTTTATATTTGTTGGAACATTTGGGAAAGTAATGATATAATTATCTCTTTATTTAGAACAATTTTCAAACATCTATGTGTTTTTGTTACTGTTCCAACATGTTCCAACATTTTGTGTCATTTTTTCCCTCCATAAAAACTTTTATTGACCCCATAAACAAAGCTGCTAAGCTTGGTCCTTTGTTTGGCTCTTGTATTTTTAGACTTTCTTTAGTATACACTGGTGAGTCTTTTGTGAGAAGGTGGCAGACAGACATAATTTCCTGCACTTGGCAGGGATGTGTGAATTGCCCTCTTCCCAGCCCACTGACCCAGTTTCATCATATTGTTTCCATGTTGGAACATGTGATCACAAATGATGCATCTATGTTGGAACAGTTTAGAAACTAACAGAAATAATGCATTTGATGTTAGAAATGTTTCTAACATGTTTGAATACTATAGAAATATTTAGAACGTCACATAGATGTTATAAATAGTTCTAAACAGTTACTTATCACAGTTAGATTGTTACAAAGATTTTCAAAATGTTGGAACAAAAGGCAAGAAACACCCTCTCGGTAATATGGAATCGACTCTACTCTATCTATGGTTGTTGATCATAATGAAACAAAACATCTAACCTACCCCTTGTATTCCATCTCTAAAAGCATAGTCGATGATGATGGTTCCGGTTCGTTTATAGCCAGCAAGATTCCTTTGTCTGTAGTAGGAAACCTTCATGCTTCCTTCAGGCTGGTTTCCCATCAGTTTCCCCACAACAGTGCTGCAGACTGGACAGAATGGTGTTGTCTTCATGGCCTTGTCCAGACACTTCTTGCAGAACACGGCCTTACAGCCTCGGGCTTTGCAGGGAGGAGAGCGCGGATTTGTTGGCACCGACAGGCAAATAGGGCATATGACATCATTGTTCTTTTCGGTAGTTACTTGCCCTGATTTTGTGTTTTTGGTAGCAGTCCCTGTCAGGTTGGTGACTCTTTCTCTCGCACTTGTAGCGACGGGGATGGCCAGTAGGCCACAGAAGTCTGCCCTAGCTGCCCTTATTTTTTCTGGTTCTCCCATGAACATCACTGTCGTGTCATCATCAGTGGACTTTGTAATCACTTCTGGGTGGTCTTGCCTCACTTTCCTGATACTATCAAAAATAGATATCAGAGTTAAGTTGTACTGGGCAACATTGAAGTTTTTACACGTTATCTTGCTAAATACCTTTTGGTAGAGTGTGATGAATTCATCAATGGCCATCTCTGGTTGAGGATTCCTTCCCTGTGAAGGGGACGGTACAAAGTATGCTTTTGTGTTGTCCATGCTTGTATGAAACACAGACTTGTACCTTTTAACAATATCTGTTATCTCTGCATGGTGATTATGGCGAATGTAAAATAGAACATCTGGGTCTACAAACACTTCAAATTTGTCAGTCTGTCCTTGTTCTGATTCAGAACTGCTAGGAACATCTTCAGTGCTGTATTCTTTGTGGTCCTCACGTTCATCATCGGACAACAGTGATGCAGCTGTAAATACAGTATCAGTAAGAAAGTCGTTAGTGCTTGACCGCAAGACTTTACTTAACAGAAGCACATGCAAATATAACATTTAACTGTTATTGCAAGTCCACATAGAATGCCTACTATAAAACTCTGTTCATAGCATGAGACTTACTTCCGTCCCATGTTCACTTGAGTCAAGTCTTAGAATTTTAATATCAATATGTGGTATGAGACTATCCCTCATTTGATAAGGGCAAGGGATAAATTTGTAACACATCCTGCATTGTTTCAGCATGAGCTTGACCGTTCTTCAGTATTGGGAAACAGTGTGGGTAAGGGGAGAAGGTCTGAATTTTTTTAAATGAATTGTTGACTGAGTAACATTGATGCCTTGTTGACAGAGTCACATTGGCATCATGCCAAACTCGGTCACCACCATGATTGTTCGATAACATACAAGACCCGATATTCATGCAAATGAAAGTGTATCGGGTCTCGAGGCTCATATTCAAATACAGGAAAATGCTAGGGTCAAACTTATTGACATGACGTTTGTCATGATTTACAAGAAAAAATCGTTGCCTTAAAAATCCGCAGAATTTTTACAACTCACCATGCACCATTCTGCTCACATTTCCCAACACGTTGTCCTCAGGTGATCTCAGAGAAAGACCTGTTCTTGAGCTCGCTCCGCTTTGCTGCGCACGTTTCAGAAGAGAACACAGTTCCCTCTCCGTCGCCTTTGGTAGACTGTATTGAGCAGTTTTAGGACTGTTCTTGGTCAACTTATTCCCCATGACAGAGTAATCAATTGTGATGTTTGCCAGTTTAAAGTCCACTTTGTCTGCGGGTGGTTTAGTCAACTCGTTCAATCTTGCTGCCATATCCTGTGAGAAAGACACAACTTCGTAGTCGTCTCCCTCCCGAGCTAGAGTCTCTGCAAACTCACACGTGCTCTTGGCGCTCGCCAGACTGATCTGTGCTCCCTCTATCTCTGCATCGATCTGTTTCTTCCTGGATGTTTCCTCTGTATCGATACAGGTAAGGAGCCGATCGCTTTCTTCCTTTACCATCTCAATCAAGCTTTGTGCGGTTTTATGGACGTTCTGACGAGCCCCCTCTGCGTTCAGCTGAAGTTGTTCTTTCAAGCGTTTCTGCACTTCTTCCGCTTGACGAAAGAATTGCATTCGGGCCTGGCACTGTGGTGTGAGATCTAAGATTGTCTTTCTCTTCTCGGTAGCTACATCTTCTATGCGCTTGAGGTCGTGCTGTGAGTCCCTGTGTTCAACCAAGACACATTCGTTGCATATTGGCATCTCACAGGTCCTGCAATAGAGCTTCAGGATTTCTTCTGGATGTTTGGAGCACGGTGGAGCTTTTCTAGCCCTGAAGACGCTGTCGTATTTTCCTGTTTTCAGTTCCTCAAAAATGATGAGCGTGTGACCCCTGGTAGCTCTTACAAGACGATGCGCGGACTCACAACTCTCACACAGAAACTCGGCACACTCCGAACACCTGGACGTGGCTGGTTTCCCTTCCTCACAATTGGTGCAGATGACGTCATCTTTACCGTGGTGAAGCTTATGATGCGCCGTCACGGCTTTCACCAGGCTAGCGATAAAGAAGTTGTCCTTTAGACCATCGACGCCATTTTGGGGCAAGGGAACTGGCTGACGACAAATAGGACACGGAAAGGTGTCGCCACCGTTCTTCTGGACCCATTCCCGCAGACAGTGCTCACAGAAGGTGTGCAAGCAGGGAAGAACCTTCGGGTTCTTAAAGGTGTAGAAACAGATCGTACACTGGGTGGAGTCGTCGCTGACTTTCTCTGGGAGAGCGGCAGTCGCCATATTGCTGTTGAGAGTTCACTTCCTGATATGACATCATCACACCTGTGGCGTACCGAAAGTTCAAAGGACAATGTCCGCTGGTAACATCACACTCAGGTTACGAGCGACGTTGAGTTAGGTAGACTTTAATTGTTAACATAAGACGTAACTTTTAAGCTCATTAATCGTTATTCTTGGATGTACGTCCGTTAGATTGCAACGTAATGAAAACATCAAGCAGCATACAATCCCGAAACTTTAGGGGTAATTAAGGTTTAAGGACATACAACATTTACTTTAATGAAGACCTTCCACCGTATTGGACATACCTAACATAACATCAAGACTAAGATAGTATTCTTTATGCAAAGTTGTAAAGTTGTAACGTTTCCTGGACACTCAGTGCGACTAAGACATATCTCAAGACCCCCAGCAAAGCGGGCGTTGGCTGCCCTAGCAACACATAGATACAACCTTTGACCCTGAATTTTCCTCATTTCCCCTATTGTTCGATAATTACCCCCTCCCCGCCCAGTGTGATAACAATGCAGGGAGGGTGCCAGTGGACCAGGTGAGGTGATACCTGTCCATCTGTGGAGTGTGAAATATCAGACTGTCTGGGATTGGTGCTGGATGTGTATTATGATTGACAAAGGATTTCCTGGGTTTAGGAGTATTTCTAATAACTTACACACTGATTGATTCACGGTTTCATCAAATTTGACCACTTAAATTACAAATAGCCCGACAGAATCTTATAAAGATAACCAAATTCAACCAGGGTGTAATCTGACCAATTAAGCTGACCAATAGTTTGATAATTCCCCATGTTCTTTCCTGGATCTGATGCCGGCTTTGTTTGTTTTGATAATCGATTTTTATTCCAAAACAAGGTATTTGATAGAAAACAACGCTCAGATGAAAACTGTTGTACCAATAGTCTGTTTTGATATACTACGGTTACGTCACCTACCACACACACATTTTTTTAGCAAAGTTCACAAGAGCAAGGACGTTATAGTTGAGAAAACACTCTTTTGATAGACTCATAGAGATAAAGAGATAACGGATTGTATTGTAATCAAAGTCTCAGTGTAAGCACGTCTAATCCTCATGTGTCAAGGAACAACAGGCAATAACCTGGATAGTTTCAGTCTGGGAGTGTAATTAACTTGTTAAAAAGAGTATCGCACCACTCTAAGTTACACATTTTGCTGCTCCTTTAATACATGCTTAAGCTGTCGCCAGACTGTAATTTCAGGGCCACACAGGCCAGCTCTGACAGCTCCAGAGCCCACATTCAAAGGTTTTTGTTGCCTGTCCCGGGCTGGCCCTGAACAGATGCAGCTTTTTACCTGTTGTGCACTGACATAGTTGAATGTTGACACTATATTTGTATCATTCTATATTTGTTTAAGCTATAAATGGCAGTAAAGCTATAACATGCTGTTAACTACGTCTTACTCTCTAATTTTGAACTTTCGGTCACTCTGTCAATAACCAGCTGCCTAAGAATTCCCTTTATGTACACAATTGTTTTACCAAATTTGTTACATAAGTCACTTGAATCCCTTCATGCCAAATGCCCTCATAAGGCCTCTTGCAACATTCAAGCAAGGAGCTTTTAACAGTTTGATTCAAGTAATTTCAGTGTACATGAGCATCTTCCATTTGTTTCAAGGAGAATTTTGTTTCTGATTGCAAACATATCTTTGATAGACAGTTATGTCTTCTGTGTACATATTGTATTTTGAAATCCATGCTTCATAACAATTCTTGTAACATATTCCTTGTTTACACTAAATTACAGCCATGTTTGTGTTTTGTTGATATAACCCAAGCCAAGCTGTCTGCCACCTATGCCACTTTCAAGCAGAGGTGTGAACACCTGGCTATTGTTTTCCTCAGGTGCTCAGCTACCCTGCTGTCAGTGCCCTAAGTAAACAAAGTAATTGCCCATTATGTCCAACTGTCCGAAACAAAGATATCAATTTCACCCATGCAGGAGCCAAAACTGAATATTTGTAATTTTT
>NC_049985.1:24625616-24654540 GCF_000003815.2 Branchiostoma floridae
ACAACATCCAAGTGGGAATGTACATTGTAAAGTCACTAGGATTTAACAAGACCTTCATGAATATTGACAATATGCCATTTTTTCAATATTTGTAACATATTAAAGAATATCCTTGTTATTATTGGATCAGCAAGCATGTACCCCCCTGATTGTTATAGAGTACTTATTGATGAATACATACATACCAAATTTACTTCAATTAGATATACCTTAGCGATGCACCAAGAGCCTAAAAGCGATAAAATGCAGCAGTGCTTATTATTCATATAATTTGATATCAATTATATTTATGTGACACCAATGAAGTCAGACTAAATCTTATGGACATGATACATGGCCAGTAATTGAAGATTTTATAATATTACCACCAGGTAAACATTTATTACACCAGAAAGTTTCCAGGTCAGTTAATCAGCCAAGGTGGGCAAAACCTGTCTTAACAATACTGAGGATTTGTTTATTAAAGCGCCATCAAATCCAAATATCACCACACCAATGCTTTTTATGTACATTTGCTGTAGCCATGAACATATTCAGGCACCTTGAAATTACTACCTCATGATTCTAAGTATGAAAGAAGAAAACTATTTTTTTACAAAATATTTGTTTGCTTTGATTACCATGTCATGACAAACGGACCACATGTTAGTGGTAGGGAGACAAGAAATGGAAATAAGCTTGACTACATGCCAGTGCGCACCAAGCGCTTCAAAACAAGCCCAATACCATACCTAACCCATCTCTTGAACGAACATGTGCTTAAATAGCCGGTCTTTGTACATATTGTATTACATGTATATTTATATTAGAATCTAGTGTATTAACCTTTTTAATGTATTTATTGATGGAGCAAATTGTTTTAACATAGTGGCTTACATGCAATTCAGCCTACGGCTGCGAGATGTCCACTCATATCTTAGATTGTAATTGTATTGTAATGTTGGTGCGATGGAAATAAACCAAGTTATTAGATGTGTCCTTCTGCTACTAGTATTCGAAGCAAATACAGAAATGTCAATGCCTTCTTATATAACCAAAGTTAACGTTTACGTTTGTTTAACATTGCCATCATTATTGCTTATAATGATTGATATCATATCGCACATGGAAGCAAAATTTTCGGAAGCATTTCAATGGCAGTTCAATTTAACAACAAATATCTAGTAGAAACATACACATCCTGCCTAAAGCATATTTCAATCTGATAAGTAGTTAGCAAGTCTTTTAAAGACTTGAAAAATAATATTCATGCAAAACAGATGAGCCTTTTTTATAATACAGTGCCTATAATTGCTTTGAGCTAGATTTCCATACAAGTCCATGCACTAAAGGCATGTCAAATGATACTTTGTAATGATATCCCCACATTTCAATTTCATGTCATATCGTGGAAAACACTCCTATTACTGTTTTATTTCTACCAAATTTTGTGCACGCTATTCCCTAGAATATAAGACAAAGCCTAGGGTGTCCTAGGCAAATTGCTGTTTGAGTAATATTACATGTAGGTCAATAAAAATACATGTTTTGTCAATTCCCTCTACCCTGTCACCTTCACTGCTATACATGTACTTTGATCATCCTATAATTAGAGAAATACGTTGAAATGGGTACAAGCTCATTCATGTTTCTAAATCTTACATCACCCTCTAAATTTAATATCTGTTCCTATCACCATGGAATATGTGAGCATATTATCTACTTTTTAATTATCAATTTATTATAAGTTGGGTCAAATTTGATGATGCCAAAGTTAAAATGCCTTTTTAATTATCAATTTATTATAAGTTGGGTCAAATTTGATGATGCCAAAGTTAAAATGCCCAGTAGGGTTGGGTGAGCTTCATAGCTTGATTCATATGTCTATGTATGGCATCAAAAATATTTCATACATCGGTCTGTGTGAGCAGTTTTTTTAATGGGATTTCATGTGTATGAAGAACTTTTCTGTAATGGCAAGACAAACCGACATGCACACACTTTGGCTGTGATTGCTTTGATACAAATGCAGCAAATATATATGTGATCGCAACATTGCTGCTTATGATCTATGGTCATCAACATATTCAAGCAGCCTGTAAAGCATCAATCTCAAGATTCCAAACATGCAATAAGTTTAAAAGAACATTTATGATATTAAAGGTTATTCTTTACAAATGTTTTAAGTACAGTAGTTTGCAGACTTTTAAAAAGTATTCTTTACTCTTGGAATACAGAATTGTTTGTATCACTCCTATCTACAGCACTGTGTTGGAAAACAAATCTAGTTTCCTTTAGTGATTTTAATTACTAATTGAATAATTACTTAGTCAAGTGCTTCCAGTATGTATGACTTGGCAACTCCGCCGACTACTTGATGCCCTTGGCAGCCAACTCTTCTGTCACCCTTTTCAGATAGCCAGGATCAGGATAGCCATGCCTAAAGAAGAAAGAAAGTGACATTCTAGTAGCTGTCTGATCAAGACATTTCTCATAAGTGGATTTAAGTGACATAAATTAAATCCTTGTTGGGTCTGCAGCAGTGAATAAGCCACAGATAATGATTATTAACATAAACAAAACAAAACAAAACTTTCTTTTAGTCTCTGATATTCCAGGTCATTTGGAATGTTTCACCACAAAACTTGGACTTCATCAAGTGAATACCTTATATAGGAATAAATATGTTCCATTTTTTTTACCTTTAAGTCAATAAAATGTATCGTTATCATGATTCAAACTGCAAACTACACTGTTCTGAATTGACAAAAAATTAATTGATACATACATGCTTGGTCCTCCATGTGTACTTGTCTTGTGATGAATGTCGTTCCAAATCACTGTGTCCCTGTGTCCTGTTGTTGAAGATGTTCCAATGGTGAAGGTTAGCTTCTGTTCAAAAGCTTGTTTTAGCAGCTCCAGCACTTTTTTCCCATCAGAATTATACGGGAGAAATGCTCTGCGAGTTGTTCCTGTGTAAGGCTTGCCTGGGTTGGGATGGTCTGACTGGAGAAGAAAGTATCATGCTTCAATTATTTTTGCACTGAGGAAGGTACTTAGATTACAAATGATGACAAACAGCTTCATATTGACAAAAAGTAATGTGAAACTTACTTCATAGAGAATCACACTTTGGTCACTATGCTTTTTCATCACAATATAACAAACTGTTTAACCTACCCCTTGTATTCCGCTTCCAAAAGCATAGTCGATGATGATGGTCCCAGTTTGCTTATAGCCATTAAGAGTCATTGCACGAGAAAACCAGGCAAAACCAGGCAGAGGCCGGAAGATGGGGGTCGGCCAAATCGGTTCATACTTTGTATGTGTGATAGGTATGTGGAACTATTAACAGCCATATACTTAAAACCCTCCAGCTATTTTTCGTTATCGAGTTCTGGGACCCCCCTCAGAGACCCTCGAAAATCCGACAATTTATGGCTGAAAATTACTGAAATTGCGATGGCTATCCTGGGAAATGTACATAAGATACAAATCTAACTTTTATATTTCCATATAGCATGGGTCCTTAAGGTTTACAGACCAAAAGTTGAAGATGATACATTAAATTTAAGAGGGTGTACTAGGGGGTTACCTGAATCACTGAAAGCAGATTTTTTATCACTGTAAATTTTAGTGATATTCAAGGCCCATTATCTGCTATACGCAGTGGCTCTGGTAAATGGTTTTACTTTTGCTGGAGAGAGGAACATCTACTTATTCAAAAACAATCGTCATCTTTTTGGGCCATACATAACGCGAGCCGTGAGACGGGGGTCTTTATGGGGATTTTTCGAGTTTTGGGCCATAATAAATCGAGTAATTATATTACACTATGGGGGTAAGTCATGTCAGATGTTTGTATAGTTGCTTGTAAACCATGCATAGCTGTCAAAAATATTTTGATTGATTGGTTATGTTAATTGGGGCTCCACATGGGGGATATAAGGATACTTGAAACGGAATTTTGCTGATTTTACACATTCAAATTATTGCTTTCTTATGCGATTAAGCCTGTACCTTCCTAAATCACTTCGTACATACGTACTTTGTCGTGCCCAAGTAAAAAGCTCTGCATGGGGGTTACCAGGACTCCAAAAATGTGATACCATTTAATAAACAGGGCACGTGGATTCATACCTACTTCATAAATGCTGAAAAATATAAAACAAGACTGCAACAAAAATCAAGATTAATGCTACTTTGGGATGGATACTTTTGTTATCAATTACGGTATACCATAGGGTACAGTTTAGGTATACTTCTATTCACAAAGTGCTGTCCACCAATGGCGTGTGAGTATGCCTGACTATTCTGTTATCACCATAAGGACAAACCAAAAACAAAGCCTATCACAAAACCTTTATATGTAGAACCCCTTTAGAAGGGAACGGTGTATTGTACGATCTGCAAAATACGTGTATACTAATAACACAAAAGAAATTAGAAAATAGCTAAACCATCGAAATGCATATTTACAAAAAGAATTTTGTTGGAGTAGTGATAAAAGCACTTTGGTGATAAGTATGCTACAAAAGAATAAAAGTAACAAATTACAAAAATCAATTCGCACTACTCATACAGTCACGTGCCTAGGATTGGCCGACTTATGTCTGGTCAGAAAGCTGATGATAGTGAAGTGGCCCAGGCCGCTAGTTAAGGGAGCTGATGCGAAGCTGTTGTTCCAGCCCATTGTGTGGCAGACAGATTACAATATTTTGCTAGACTTTCAGTAACACAGACTCAGCACAGATTAGATGGCCATTTACGTGGAGGCGTTATACTAGAGAAGAGAAGAGGAGACAGGAATTATCTCACTCCAGACATGATACTCTATCTGTACAAATCCACTATCCGCCCTTGTATGGAATACTGCTGTCATCTATGGGCAGGTGAGCCGAAGGACTGTCTGCAACTTCTAGACTGCATTCAAAGAAGAATCTTTATGGCTATTAGTAATCAATTATCACCTAAGCTTGACCCTCTCTCCCACAGGCGAAACATGGCATCCCTGTCCCTTTTTACCGGAACTTCCATGGGAATTACTCCAATGATCTCATACTACTTGTCCCTCCGGTGCGAGCCTTTCAGCGCAACACAAGGTTCTTAGCAAACTCACATCACTTTACTGTTCAATTGCCGGTTTCCAGGCCCTTCTAGCTATAGAGCAACAGTTTACAACAAAATTATGGAACTCACTTGACGACTCCTGTTTCTCTCCTGTCTACAACTTATCAGTCTTCAAAACAAATGTTCACCGCTATCTCCGTGCACTGTTTCCAACTCCTTAGTTCATTGAATTGAAGTAGTCTCGTGACCTTGCTTTGAACAATCTTGTTACAAAAAGTTAAAGGTTTAATCAGATAGCGCTTTATTGTAACACTAGTCTTACAAAAGTAAACTATTCTTTTTTTAAAGACTGCATTTCAACAGTTTTATATATTTGTATCAATTTCTTGTGTGTAGTTGTATTTTGTAGAGCGGATGAGTTATTATTTGTCTCTTTATGTAAATGGTTTGTCATAGAGTTTACTTTTGGCTTGACTATAGGCCAAATCGGTTTGAATGACATCCGTGTGCACGTCAGTTATTGGCAACTTTCACTTAAGAAAAAAATTAATCCATACTGTTTATCAAACAAAGCAGCTACATATTGAACAAACAAGAAGATGTGAAGGAACGAAAATCAAGAATGTGTTGGTATATCATAATCTGCGTGTGTTCATCCTTCCTGACTACAATACCTCACCTGATTTCATAATGAATGCAACTTTTTGGCCATTTGGCCATGTCATCCACATAGACAAATCAACAGGACCTTTGAGTGATGAATCAGGCATACTAACACGCCATTGGTGGACAGCACTTTGTCTATAGCTGTACCTCTGCTGTATTCCGTAATTGATAACAAAAGTACAATGCACATGTATCCATCCCTAAAGAGCATTAATTTTTGCTTTTGTTGTGGTCTTGTTTCAACATTTATGAAGTAGGTATGCATCCTTGTGCTCTGTTTATTAAATGGTATTACATTGTTGGAGTCCTGGTAACCCCCATGCAGAGCCTTTTCACTTGGGCACGACAAAGTACGAAGTGATTTAGGAAGGTACAGGCTTAATCGCATAAGAAAGCAATAATTTGAATGTGTAAAATCAGCAAAATTCCGTTTCAAGTATCCTTATATCCCCCATGTGGAGCCCCAATTAACATAACCAATCAATCAAAATATTTTTGACAGCTATGCATGGTTTACAAGCAACTATACAAACATTTGCCATGACTTACCCCCATAATGTAATATAATTACTCGATTTATTATGGCCCAAAACTCGAAAAATCCCCATAAAGACCCCCGTCTCACGGCTCGCGTTATGTATGGCCCAAATAGATGACGATTGTTTTTGAATAAGTAGATGTTCCTCTCTCCAGCAAAAGTAAAACCATTTACCAGAGCCACTGCGTATAGCAGATAATGGGCCTTGAATATCACTAAAATTTACAGTGATAAAAAATCTGCTTTCAGTGATTCAGGTAACCCCCTATAGTACACCCTCTTAAATTTAATGTATCATCTTCAACTTTTGGTCTGTAAACCTTAAGGACCCATGCTATATGGAAATATAAAAGTTAGATTTGTATCGTGTGTACATTTCTCAGGATAGCCATCGCAATTTCAGTAATTTTCAGCCATAAATTGTCGGATTTTCGAGGGTCTCTGAGGGGGGTCCCAGAACTCGATAACGAAAAATAGCTGGAGGGTTTTAAGTATATGGCTGTTAATAGTTCCACATACCTATCACACATACAAAGTATGAACTGATTTGGCCGACCCCCATCTTCCGGCCTCTGCCTGGTTTTCTCGTGCAATGACTCTTAAGATTCAGTTGTCTGTTGTAGGAAACCTTCATGCTTCCTTCAGGCTGGTTTCCTATCAGTTTCCCCACAACAGCACTGCAGACAGGGCAGCGAGATGTTATCTTCATAGCCTTGTCCAGACACTTCTTGCAGAACACGGCCTTACAGCCTCGGGCTTTGCAGGGAGGAGACTGTGGATTTGTTGGCACCGACATGCAAATAGGGCATATGACATCATTGGGATCATTGTTCTTTTCGGTAGTTACTTGCCATGATTTTGCGTTTTTGGTAGGAGTCCCTGTCAGGTTGTTGACTCTTTCTCTCACACTTGTAGCGACGGGGATGGCCAGTAGGCCACAGAAGTCTGCCCTAGCTGCCCTTATTTTTTCTGGTTCTCCCATGAACATCACTGTCGTGTCATCATCAGTGGACTTTGTAATCACTTCTGGGTGGTCTTGCCTCACTTTCCTGATACTATCAAAAATAGATGTCAGAGTTAAGTTGTACTGGGCAACATTGAAGTTTTTACACGTTATCTTGCTAAATACCTTTTGGTAGAGTGTGATGAATTCATCAATGGCCATTTCTGGTTGAGGACTCCTTCCCTGTGAAGGTGATGGTACAAAGTATGCTATTGTGTTGTCCATGCTTGTATGAAACACAGACTTGTATCTTTTACCAATATCTGTTATCTCTGCATGGTGCTTATGCCGAGTGTATGTTAGAACATATGGGTCTACGAATGCTGCAAACTTATGTCCTTGTTCTGATTCAGAGCTGCCAGCACCACCTTTAGCACAATGTCCTTTCTGTTCTTCAACTCTGTTCTGATTTGGGTCATCACATCCACCATCATCTGACAACATTGATGCAGCTGTAAATGCAGCAGTGGTAAGAGAAAGCAGTTAGTGCTGGGTCACTTAAATGTGCACGTGTTTAACACAAACCTATAAAATTCAACAGCGATTACATTTGTCCACATAAACCTCTATGTATAAAACCTTGTCCAAAGCTTCAAAGATTTACGTTCCATCTTCACTTGAGGCAAGTCTTAGAATGTTGATATCAATGTGTGGTATAAGTCTGTCCCTCATTTGATAATCACAAGAGAAAAACTTTTAACACATCCTGAATTGCTTCAGCATAAACTTGACTGTACTTCTGTATACAGGGAAACTGCAAACACAAAAAATGGGTATCGGGGTCAAGTCTGAAATGTCTGATTGTCTTATTAACTGATTCACAGGCCATTTATACAAAACTCGATCACCTCCATGCTTATTGGATAACATACAAGACCCAATATTCATTAAAATGAAAGTGTATCAGGTCTCAAAGCTCATATTCAAATACAGGAAATTGCTAAGGTCGAACTTGTTGACATGACTTTTGTCATGATTTACAAGAAAAAAATTGTTGCCTTCAAAAGACGCAGAATCTTACCACTCACCATTCACCATTCTGCTAACATTTCCTAACACACTGTCCTCAGATAGTCTCGGAGGGCGTCCTGTTCTTGAGCTCGCCACACTTTGTCGCGAACTTTTCAGCAGAGAACACAGCTCCCTCTCCGTCGCCTTTGGTAGACTGTATTGAGCAGTTTTAGGACTGTTCTTGGTCAACTTATTCCCCATGACAGAGTAATCAATTGTGATATTTGCCAGTTTAAAGTCCACTTTGTCTGCGGGTGGTTTAGTCAACTCGTTCAATCTCGCTGCCATATCCTGTGAGAAAGACACAACTTCGTAGTCGCCTCCCTCCCGAGCTAGAGTCTCTGCAAACTCACATGTGCTCTTGGCGCTTGCCAGACTGATCTGAGCTCCCTCTATCTCTGCATCGATCTGTTTCTTCCTGGATGTTTCCTCTGTATCAATACAGTTAAGAAGCCGATCGCTCTCTTCCTTTACCATCTCAATCAAAGTTTGTGCGGTTTTGTGGACTTTCTCACGAGCCCCCTCTGCGTTTAGTTGAAGTTGTTCCTTTAGGCGTTTCTGCACTTCTTCTGTTTGACGAAAGAACTCCATCCGGGCCTGACACTGTGGTGTGAGATCTAAGATTGTCTGTCTCTTCTCGGCAGCCACCTTTTCTATTTGTACGTAGTCGTGCTGTGAGTCCCTGTGTTCAAACAAGGCACATTCGTTGCATATCGGAGTCTCACAGGTCCTACAATAGAGCTTCAACATCTCTCCGGAATGCTTTAAGCACGGTGGAGCTTTCCTAGCCCTGAAAACGTTGTCGTATTTTCCAGTTTTTAGTTCCTCAAAAATTATGAGCGTGTGACCCCTGGTAGCTCTTACAAGACGATGTGCCGACTCACAGCTCTCACACAGAAACTCAGCACACTCCGAACACCTGGACGTGGCTGGCTTCCCTTCCTCACAACTGGTGCAGAGGACATCATCTTTACCCTGGCGAACCTTGTTGTGCTCGGTCACGGCTTTCACCAGGCTGGCGATAAAGAAGTTGTCCTTTAGACCCTCGACGCCATTTTGGGGCAGCGAAACTGGCTGACGACAAATAGGACACGGAAATGTGTCGCCATCGTTCTTCTGGACCCATTCCCGCAAACAGTGCTCACAGAAGGTGTGCAAGCACGGAAGAACCTTCGGGTTCTTAAAGGTGTAGAAACAGATTGTACACTGGGTGGAGTCGTCGCTGACTTTCTCTGGAACAGCGGCAGTCGCCATATTGCTGTTGAGATTTTACTTCCTGATATGACATCACCACACCTGTGCATGGCGTGCCGAAAGTTCAAAAGGCAATGTCCGCAGGTGACATCCCGCTCGGTGAGAAGAGGTTTAAGATTACAGACGACTTTGAGTTGGGTAGACTTTAAGTCTCAACAAAAGACTAACTTCAAAGCATATAGTTACAATGTTATTCTCGGGTGTACATCGGTAAGATTGAAACGTTTAACTTCAGAAACATCAAACAACATGCCGTCCCGACAATTCAACGGTCAGTTAAGGTTTTGAGTCATTCGGCATTTAGTGTATCGATTTCCTTCCACCGTATTGAACAAAGTAACATAACATCATAGCAAAGTTTTTATCCGTTTATTAATTGGTTTAAACTTCGGCGAAAGTGAACAAGGACGTCAACGCCCATTTCCCCCTTTTAAACGTCGGGATAAGCTATACAAACATAAACAAGTGTGACATGTTGAAAAATGTTCACCGACCGTTCAATTTGAGTAGCATATCAAATGCCAAGTGTGGCAGGCATTATGCAACTAATAATAAAGGTGGATTGTAATATTTTACAAATTAGATAGATATGTCCAACTTTAACATCATACCGACACGGGCATGTCAATTGGCAGCATGCGACACAATAATTTTCTATAAGGTTTTCTGTATTACATAATTATTTACTTGATGTCAGCAAGTGTGATACACTTGCTTGCTGACATCAAGTATAGAAATGTCGTGTTTATGATTTAGTGTCCAGACTTTGGGAGCTAAGCTTTGGGGCGCTACGTTTCTATACAAGTCCATGCGATCATGTCGAATTGCATCAACTATGTAATAATTACAGAACATTGTATTTCCAGAAAAGACTCATAGCAGGGAAAAGAGCTGTTTATATTTTCATTTTTATTTTCACCAATTATGTATATATTCTAATAAAATGTAAAATCTAGGGTTGCTCCAACTTATTGCCGTTTGAGCAATGCTAGTTTAATCACGTCTGGTGTCTCCCTTACTAAATTTGCACATTCTATGAGAGGAAAAAGCTAGCCTTCCATTTACCATTTGCTCTTGCCACCATGGAATATAGAATGTACTTTGAAATTGTGCTGATAAATATTAGCTAAGTCAAGTTGGTAAAACTTTGATGATAACAAAGTTCAAATAAGTTGAGGAGGGTAACATTCATTGGTTCATATGCCTATGTATCATATCATAAAACCATTTAAAACATTTGTTCTTATGCAGGGCTTTTTACTGACATTCCGTAAAATGTATTGATTTGAATCTTTCCTGTATTGTAATGCCAAACTGACCTCAGACAAATGAAGTTAGGTACATGTTTTCACATTTCAATACAAATTCTAGCAAAACTGTTTACACAACATTGTTCATAACATGCACTAGCCAGCACATCTCCTTGAAACTAACCACTTTAAGATTTAAATCATGAAATACTCTGAAATAATGTTCCTCCTGAATCATACTATGAATGCCATTTATCTTTCAGAATATGTTGTTCTAAGCTAGGCGTCAATTTCTAATGATCTAATTTCTAATGATCTAATGCTATAACCACAGGATGCTGCATAAGTTACACTTTCACGGGATCAGGGGGCGAACACTCACCTGGGTACAAAACTGGCTACTGGACCGTCAGCAACAAGGGGAAAAGTCTGGTCCTGTCAGAGTAAGATCCGGAGTACCTCAGGGAACGGTGCTAGGGCCATTACTTTTTTTGATTTACATAAATGACATCAACAAAGACATAACATCCCAAATCAGACTATTTGCTGATGACTGTCTCGTTTACCGCCCCATAGTCCGTGACGAAGACCATTATGCCCTCCAAACTGACCTAGATAATCTTTGTATGTGGTCTAACACTTGGCAGTTGCGCTTTAATGTAAAAAAATGTTCCATCTTGCACATCCACAAGTCCAGAAGCTCACATGATTTTTTGTATACAATGTTTAACGAACCACTCAACTGTAACAGCCAGCATCCGTACCTAGGTGTCATTCTCACCCACAATCTTAGGTGGAAGCCACATATCAATGACATTACAGCCAAAGCCAACAGCACCTTGGGGTTTGTCCGACGCAACTTAAGGGGGGCAAGTAAAGAGGTAAGAGCTAAGGCTTACACTTCCATAGTCCGCCCTAAGTTAGAATACTGTTCTTCAGTCTGGGACCCCCACAAACTAAAACACGCACAAACAAACAGCCTTGAGGAGAAGCTGGATTCAGTCCAGCGTAGGGCTGCCAGGTTTGTCACAGGCAACTACAAACAATCCACCAGCAATACATCACTACAACAATCACTTGGTTGGGCGACCCTAGCACAGAGAAGACAACAAGCACGACTTACACTAATGTACAAGGCAGTCAACAACCTCATTGCAATACCCATCCACACCATACTTACACAAAACAACAACATTACAAGAGGTCACAACCAACGTTTCCACACCTTAACATGCAAAACCGAAACATACAGGGCAAGTTATTTCCCCCGGACAGTCATAGAGTGGAATAGCCTGCCTGAACATCTGATACATACCACCTCCGTAGAACAGTTCAAAGCCGGGGTAGCCAAGTATTATGGCTACCCTAGCTCTACCCAGCTGTAAGACCGAACTATGCCCTAGCAACTTGTACAGCACAGCACTGTTATTTTTGTCTGTTGAATGAATACGTTTTTTTTTTCTCACTATTTTTGTCTCACCACCACCGGTTTGCTAGGGCATCCTCACTCCCCTGGGCACAAAGTCCCGCGAGGGGCATTGCCCAGTATTACGTAGATGTAGATGTAGATGTTATTGTTACATGACATTGAGTAAAACATTGCCTTCCTGCATTACTTCATACTATATCATGCATGCAAACGAAGCTTGAAATATTTCAATTTCAGTCTAATCTGATAACAAATATGTCCAAGTTTCCATATACTTTTACATTTACCATTTCAAGAAATTATTATCATGCCTTTTAAAGTGTTATATGTCTTTGTCTATATACATGTACAGTACTGTTCCATACAAATTCTAAAATCTTTATTGGTTTTGAAAAGAAGCACTTCATTGACCAGTGTTTTCAATATGTTGGAGTTTACATCTCGCTTTCCTACTTGATGCCCTTGGCAGCCAACTCCTCTGTCACCCTTTTCAGGTAGCCAGGGTCAGGATAGCCATGCCTATAGAAAAAAGTGAAATTTTATTAGATGGTTCTGGACAGGGCATTTGTCAAAGCTAATTCAATCTGATCCAATCTGAAGTTCTGAATGAGACCTGGTTAACGAGTATTTAAGAAATAAAAAAATATTTTGGAGTAACCATTCATGACCCATAATTCTAATCCTAGCAAACAACCTTAGACTAAAAGTTTGAAATGTTTGACTGTAAGTCAATCAATTGTAGCGCTAAGATAATTATAAATGCAGTCTACACTGTTCTTAATTTACAGAACGTTGGTATATACATACATGCTTGGTCCTCCATATGTGCTGGTCTTGTGATGAATGTCGTTCCATGTCACTCTGTCACTGAGTCCTGATGTTGATGAGGTCCCAATGGTGAAGACCAGCTTCTGTTCAAACGCCTGTCTCAGTAGACCCAGCACTTTCTTCCCATCAGCATTATAAGGGAGGTATGCTCTGCGGGTTGTTCCTGTGTAAGGCTGTCCTGGGTTGGGATGCTCTGACTGGAGAAAACAGTATTATGCTTTAATTACTTTTTGCACTCATAGAATGTACTTAGATTACTAATGATGACAAACACCTTTCACATTGACAAAAAAGTAAAAGTTTTATCACAATAAAACAGTGTCTAACCTACCCCTTGTATTCCATTTCCAAAAGCATAGTCGATGATGATGGCCCCGGTTTGTTTATTATTACCAGCAAGATTCATTTGTCTGTTATAGGAAACCTTCATGCTTCCTTCAGGCTGGTTTCCTGTCAGTTTCCCCACAACAGCACTGCAGACTGGACATTGTGATTTGGTCTTCATTGCCTTGTCCAAACACGTCTTGCAGAACACTGCCTTACAGCCTTTAGCTTTGCAGGGAAGATAACACGGGTTTGTTTGCACTGACAGGCAAATGGGGCACTTTTCATCCTTCTTTCCAGTGCTTTGCTGTCCTGACGTTTTGTGTCCGGTAGCCGCCCCTGTTGTACCTATGTTCCCACCACCTGTTGCTCCACCTTTTCCCTGCTGGCTGCTTCTGTCTTTGGTCACCTGTTGAGCCCACCCTGGAGCAATGAGGGCACCAGCCTGGCTTGAGTCATTTCTGTGCGGATGACCACTTGCTGGAGACGGCTTTGTTGCAGCAGCAGATGCATAGCTCTTTGTCAGTGGTTGGTTGCGAACTTGTGGCTGGCTTGCTCTAATGATTGGCTTTACGGTAGGCTTACTTTTTGCCTTTCCACGGTGACTTGATGACTCCAGTGCAGATATTCCTGTATCAAATACCTCTACAAGCACTCCAATGGTTTCTCCAGTCATGTCAATGAACCAGATGTCCTTCAGACTGTTGGTTGGTTTGGTTTTGGTGTTGACGTAGTCAAGTACACCTGACAGCAGAGCCTGGGCACAAAGATGCTTTGGCATGCCATATTTACCTGAAAGCAAAAAGATCTCTGTTATAGAGGGATTTCCTTAAAAGGCTTTGATTTTGTTTTTAACTTTGATTTTGTTTAAGGCTTTAAACTGTTGCTTTGAACACAGTTTTTACAGAATGTCTAAACTCCTAAAACGGTATGTAGATTTTGCATACAATCAGAAAAATCATTGAAACATTGAAACATTTTAGTCACATATGGTTGACCTACCTGAACTGATTGCTGGTATGGCAACAGACTCTGCCTTCAGTCTCTCTGCAGCTTGTAGAATGTTGATGCAGGTTTGTGTCAGCATGTTTGTACAATGTTTGGCTTGGCTGTCCCCCTGCCATCTTGGTCCATGTGCATGTATGATGTTCTTACACGGTAGGCTGCCAGCCCCAGTAATTTCTGTTTCTGTTGGCTTCAGGAAACCCCTGGTCTTCATCTTTTCTGTACTTTCCTCTTGTATGATGTAGCCTCCTGCGTCAACAATGGCCTTTGCTACCCCGCCTCCATGCTTCAAACGTGCATCTGCTGCATTGACAATGGCGTCCACTTTCAGAGTTGTGATGTTTCCATGAGCAACTTTCACTTCAACCTCCTGCTCAAACGTATGGGTGAAGAGAATTACAGGGGAGTTTTCACCACCTTCGGCTCCCTTTGGTGCATCTGTGGTACTTCCTGTGGATTCTGTACTTGTGGGTGGATTGGGGTGTCTTCCTCTTGAGCCTCTAGAGACAGGGATGCCCATGATACCACAGAAGTCTGCTCTTGCTGCCCTTATTTTCTCTGGTTCCCCCATGAACATCACTTTTGTGTCATCATCAGTTGCCTTCGTCAATACTTCTGGGTGGTTTTGTCGCACTTTCCTGACACCATCTAGGAGGAACGTTGGAGCTAACTTGTGTTGGACAACATTGAAGTTCTCACATGTAATCTTGTGAAAGACGTCCTGGTAGAGAGTAGTGAATTCATCAATGGCCTGCTCTGGTTGAGGATTCCGTCCTTGTGAAGGGGATGGGACAAAGTATGCTTTTGTGTTGTCAGGACTTGTATGAAACACAGACTTATACATTTTTCCAATCTCTGCTATCTCTGCATGATGCTTATGGCGCATGTAGGTTAAAATATCTGCGTCTACAAACACTTCAAAGAAAGAATTGCTTTCTTGACTTGACCCAGTACTACCTGCAGTGCAGTCAGCATTATCTACTTTGTGCTTTTTGCCTGTAAGAAGTTTGCCTGTTGTATCAGATGCAACAGGAGACGTCTGGTCAACTGGCATGCCATTCTTGTCCAGTTTCTCTTTGTAAAAGGCCTCGGTTCTTCTTTTAGGGCCTCCTGACTGGGTGGCGTCGGCATCATTATAGTCTGATGACTCATCTCTCTTGGTACTTTCTGTAGTTTGGGAATCATCAGGAGAAGAAGCATCATTATCAGTGGGCGTTAAGTTGTCTCCATCTTCCTCAGTAGTATCATCAGCTTCAGCCCGGAGACTTCTTGTGATGCTTTGGTCTCCAGGCACATGGTCATCATAATCACCAGCATCATCTGAAGGAGCTGAGATTTCATCTTTTTGGGGCTCATTTGGTGGACTAGTATTTCTGGAGGCTTGAGTTTGTGGATCCTCGTTGTCACTTAGCATTGGTTCATCATTGTCAGATAATGGGCCTGTTGATGGGTTAGCATGAGCTCCAGGTGCTTCCTCTGTATCCATTTGCTCCGGTTCCTCATTTGCATCTCTGAAGTCTTCGATGCCCTCATCTTTGTCTGCACTTCCTCCAGAGTGTGCCTCTTCATTTGATGGACCAGATGCAGAGCCCAACTTCAACCTCTCCTCCTCTGATGTGGAAGTTGTGTCTTCATACGCTGGAGAACTTTTTGCAGCATCCTCTACCTGTTCACCAGTCTGATGTGGCCGTCCCTCATCACCAACTGTCTCTGTGGCATTGTATTGTTGCATCTTCAGTTCTCCAGTATCCTCCCCTTGTGATGAATTACCCTTGCTGTCTTCCTCATCCTCTTTCTGTTTACCCATCTGCTCTGGCTGCCCCTCATCACCAACTGTCCTTGTGGCATGGTATTGTTTCATCTGCAATTCTCTAGTATTCTCCCCTTGTGATGAATTGCCCTTGCTGCCTTCCTCTTGGGCATCATTGCCATTGTGGGAAGCGTCATCTGCATCTTGATTACTTGAAGTAGTTGCTGAATTATTTTCGACTGGCATGTCTCCATTCCTTTGCCTTCCTTTCATGCAGCATCCTCCATCTTTCCTGACAGTGTCGGGATTTACATGAATTTCCTGTTTTATTCTTTTGTTTGGATGTTCCACGTCCATGTCAGATTGGCCACCATCTAAGGCTGTGATCCTAATTTTTCTTTCCATTAGCTTTGTCTTCTTTGGATCATCGTCTGGGCTATGCTTCCCGCCAGTGGTTGGGCTACTTTCCTTGTGAGCTGTTGTGGTTGAATCATTTGATTCCAGCCCTTGTTTGATATGCTGTTCAAGCAGCTGCTGTGCCTTTTCAACCTGTTTGAAGGTGCCTCTAACTTCAATGACATCATCATCTACACCTTTTTCCCACTTGATACCCGTTTCGATTTTTATCTTTTCTATCAGATCCTGTGGTATGAGGTGATGCACATCAGGATCAACTGTGGCATGGACCTCATCAAAAACCTTGAAAATATGATAAACATTGTTTTCAGAATTGTAAAACAAACATTGTCTTGACCAATATGTTTGTAAATGCAAAACAAAACAGAAGACATAATATGCTTTGCATATCTATAGAATATGCTATTTTTGTTTAAATCAACAGTATTGAAACCTTCCTTTCAGTAGTATATTGTATTTTGTACAATGCTTGGCACACATATAAGGCACCCACAGTTATTTAGCAGTGCTTTCTTTCAGCAAATTAAATAATATGATGTCTTACCTCTGGGTCATCATATTCCTGAACAGTTACTTGGATGCCATGGAGGGCATGCTTCTTTCCCAGAACAGTCTTCACAGCTTTGAATAAGATCAAATAGCATTAGTCATCTTAGTTTACATCATAAAGAAATCTAAAGACATCTGCTTACTCTCCAGCTATAAAATCTCTTTTTTTCTTTAAATGTTTTCTGCAGCACAAGTGATAACAATCATTTAACAATTCAATTTGAAAATTTCCCTTTTCATCTTCCCTAATGTCTATTGCTACTTTTCTAATGCAAGAAGCCTTATGCAAAGGTTTTGACAAGATGAAGTACCAGTATTACCAAAAGAACAATGTCATGTTGTATATAAAAACCTTTACATAAAAAGGAAATTAAAATCCAAGTAGAAGTAGACTGGGTAAATACCACTGATCATCTGTATACAGTTACAAAAAACACACACCTGCACTGTCCACATAGGTGATCATTGCCACACTCTCTGTTACCATGGTGATAGACTCAATTCCTCCCCCACTATTGGATGCTTTGGTGAAGTAGGTCTCCAGTTCATCTCTGTTCACACCCTTAGTTATGTTGGATACCAGGATGGACCTGCTGGTTTCCACTGTGGCAGCACCAACCTTTGCCAAGGCCAGATAAAATCAAACATTTTCATTTTATCATCACAAATCATTCAAAAAGTTTAAAACAACTCACTCCAATACTGTGGTAAGTAACTCAACATCCTGCTAAAAGTTCAATAGAGTCACCATTCTGTTACTTTCCTGGACATTACAATCAGTCCGATGACTTTGTAGCTAAAGAAAAACTAACTATACTAACTATGAATGCAAGGAGACAAAAGGTTTTTGCGATGTTAGAAGTTTGTAGCTGAAACAATTCTGTAGTTCATTATACATCTCAAAATCACACATTTGTAGAGTTTCAGTATTGCAGCAAGAGGTGGCCACAAAACCCCACAAAAAGCATTTCAAGATGTAACGGGGACGCCCTAAGATGCCCCCCTTTTTTACGCGCTCGAACTCACGGTGCTCCATCACTAGTTGCCAAAGAGTGGTCAAGTTTTGATCAATGAATTTTTAACACATTCATCTTGAGACCATACTTGAATAAGGAAGGCATCCATACTGTTAATGAACTCTTCACCCTCTGCGTTACAACTGGCAAATACCGAGGACGTTATCATGAATATAAATTCCGATTTTCAGCCGTGTTAAACAGTGCGCCCTAAGTTGCCCCGCTTTCAGAATTTGCTCTCTTTGGAAGCTGGTGACCAATTTAGACAAACATAAATAAAAATACTAATTTTATGATATATTAGCTTTCTTTTCACAGTAGAATTGTGATTGTGTGTGCTTCTTGTCTCTCGCGAGGAGGGCTAAATCATTCACAATTCAGGTCGTGTTTTCATGGGAAATGGGCGAAATGTACTGAATGCGGCGGCCCGACTAACAAAATCATTATGAAAAACGACAACGCCAAAATCACAAAAAAATCTCTGTGTACGTATTGGGAAACATATTCGACATCACTATGTGAATTTTCATTTTTATAGACGGTACGAATCATTTTTAAAGTAACAAATCTTTTGGCCGTTCGCTCGTCTGCCACCTGCGGGGCCATGCTCCCTGGGAAAAACAACGGCGGTGATGCTTATGCTTTTTTTTTCTATGGCCGGTCTTCTACTCAACAAACATTTGAAGACCAATATTTGTAGTGTTTTGTGAAGCTTTATTTCTTATGTGTATGACAGTTGTGTGGCTGTTTTTCATTGGTTGTTTATTTATGGCCACGAGCCACCAATACCTAGTAACAGGTGACCACAGTGATTCGGCAATACCAACATTATTGTGAAATTCTGTCTTCAAAAGAAAGGGGGAAGTGAACGTGTGTAAAAAAATTTAATAGAAAAAAAGCTGTTTGTTTGGACTTGGTTTATTTACCTTTCTAATCATCATAGCAGTGGCAACAAACACGGCGTACTTATGCATAATAAGATCAGCAAAAAATCCGGGCATCTTAGGGCATGGGGCATCCGTTACCATAACTGAGTTACATGTACATAGACATGCATGTGTTACCTTCGTGTCCTCTTCTGGAGGAGTCCACTTCTGAACTCTTACTTCAAATCCGTTCAGCACCTGTGGTCTTGCCAGAACTGTCTCCACAGCTTTAAAATAATTGTTAACGAAAACATTTTCTTAAAGACTTAAAAACAAAAAAAAAGTATTTGTAATAGCTTATGCACAGGCACTATTTACTGAATGGGTTGTACATTGTTTATTTTGACATCTGCCCATTCAATATGAAAATTTCCTGACATAGTCAATACCATGGACAGGATACACTGTCAGGGACAGGGAGACACAAACAGCACTAGAGACAGAGAAACACAGTCAGCACCAGGGACAGAGAAACACAGTCAGCATCAGGGACAGAGAACACAGTCAGCACCAGGGACAGAGAAACACAGTCAGCATCAGGGACAGAGAACACAGTCAGCACCAGGGACAGAGAACACAGTCAGCATCAGGGACAGGGAAACACAGTCAGCACCAGGGTGACATAGGTCGATACCATGGACAGGATACACTGTCAGGGACAGGGAGACACATACAGCAGTAGAGACAGAGAAACACAGTCAGCACCAGGGACAGAGAAACACAGTCAGCATCAGGGACAGAGAAACACAGTCAGCACCAGGGACAGAGAAACACAGTCAGCATCAGGGACAGAGAAACACAGTCAGCACCAGGGACAGAGAAACACAGTCAGCATCAGGGACAGGGAAACACAGTCAGCACCAGGGACAGGGAAACACAGTCAGCACCAGAAAAAGGGAAACACAGTCAGCACCAGGGACAGGGAAACACAGTCAGCACCAGAAAAAGGGAAACACAGTCAGCACCAGGGACAGAGAAACACAGTAAGCACCAGGGACAGGGAAACACAGTCAGCACCAGGGACAGGGAAACACAGCCAGCACCAGGGACAGGGAAACACAGTCAGCACCAGGGACAGGGAAACACAGTCTGGGACAGGGAAACGCAGTCAGCACCAGGGACAGGGAAACACAGTCAGCATCAGGGACAGGGAAACACAGTCAAAACCAGGGACAGGGAAACACAGTCAGCACCAGGGACAGGGAAACACAGTCAGCACCAGGGACAGGGAAACACAGTCAGCACCAGGGACAGGGAAACACAGTCAGCACCAGGGACAGGGAAACACAGTCTGGGACAGGGAAACACAGTCAGCACCAGGGACAGGGAAACACAGTCAGCATCAGGGACAGGGAAACACAGTCAAAACCAGGGACAGGGAAAAACAGTCAGAACCAGTGACAGGGAAACACAGTCAGGACCAGGGACAGGGAAACACAGTCAGGACCAGGGACAGGGAAACACAGTCAGCATCAGGGACAGGGAAACACAGTCAAAACCAGGGACAGGGAAACACAGTCAGAACCAGTGACAGGGAAACACAGTCAGGACCAGGGACAGGGAAAGTCAGTACAATCACCACAATGAAACATGTTCAGTACTAGCTAGAGTTCAGTCTTGATAGCTTAAGTCCACTTCAACATAACATAACCTTTGGCAGTCTAATAATGCTACCAAGACTAGACTGGGAAATCAGTCAGTCACCCGAGTCATAGATCTAATTTTTGGTTTCACATGTTTCATGACAATCCATCCCCGTCTAATTCAAAATGTAACAGATTAGTTTGACTTCATCACAATTTTTGTAACCAGAGGGTATCACGTCTTCATAAAGACTGTTCATCATTCTGAATATAACATTATAACCTGAATCTATAGACAATTGTTACAAGCTTATGTTGTGCACGTCTCATATCAGCCACACGGTAATTTGAGTATTGTTTGCTAGTTTTCTTATATTTTGTTTGTATTGATTTCATTCAATGTTAATAACTGATGATTCCCCACCCCCTGATTGAAGGTGATATGTATTCCCTGATTAAATAAATAAACAAACACTTTAGATATGGTACCCACACACCTGAACCATCCAGGTAGGTGATCTTTGCCTCCCTGTCTGTTACCATGGTGATGGACTCAATGTCACCCCCTCCATTGGATGTCCTTTGGAAGTGTATCTCCAGTTTGTCCCTGTCCACACCCGCAGGGATGTTAGACACTCTGATGGACCTGCTGTCTTCTTCTGCAGTAGCACTGACCTTCTAGAAGTTTAAACGATAAGTACATGACACTTTCACCAAATATTACATGATCCACAACCTTGTAGCTATTATCTTGTACTTTTGTTAAGGTCCCAAGTATGAAATGGTTAACCAGGGCTCAAAATACCACCTGCATATGCAGGTTAGTGCAGGTACATGTAATATAGGAGCTGTGCAGGTATTTCTGATGTCTACCTGCACCTAACCTGCACTGGTCCATGTACTTGGTTTTACACATAAATGTCCTGTGATGTAGGTGTATGAGGATTGTTATTAGCTGCATTGACTTTTCCAACCTATCAAGTATAAAAGAAAAAATAGCAATGGTTCTTGAAAAATTGTAGTATGATCCACACTTCCTAAATTCAGAGAAGTGCAGGTAAAGTTTGTCTGGTGCAGGTAATTTTCAATGTTACTTGCAGAAAAAAAGGACTTTGAGCCCTGTTAACTAACACGATTATAAACTTAAGCTCAATACAGTCTCCATTACTAACTTTCCTGGACATCACAATCCAAATGATTTATATCCAAAGAAAGACAAAATAGACAGTACATGTTTTCACAGTACATTTAATTTGTGGTAGGAGGAAAAATAATTTTTCAAAACAATTCTGTTGTTTTGTAGATGACTGCAAAAAACAGCAAAATTAAAGCCACTAAAATCATTTTAAGATGTACAGTAACTGAGATACATAGACATGCACGTGTTACCTTTATGTCCTCTTCTGGTGGAGTCCACTTCTGAACTCTTACTTCAACACCTTTCAGGACCTGTGGTCTTGCCAGAACTGTCTCCACAGCTTTAAAACAATTGTTAATAAAACATTATTCAACACTTATCAACAAAACATTCTTTGTAATAGCTTGCTACCATATGTACAGGCCCCATTTACTATATGGGTGGTAAATTGTTTATGCTGACATCTGCAAATTAAATATGAAAATTTCCTAACATAGTACCGTGGACAGGAAACACTGTCAGGGACAGGGAAACACAGTCACAACTGAGGACAGAGGAACATGGTTTAAATCAGGGACAGGGAAACACAATCAGCACTGGGGACAGGGAAACATAGCCAGCACCAGTGACAGGGAAACACAGTCAGCACCAGGGACAGGGAAACACAGTCAGCACCAGGAAAACACAATCATCACACTTTAGGGACAGGGAAACACCATCAGCACCAGGAACAGGGAAACACAATCAGCACCAGGAAAAGGGAATCAAAGTCACCACCAGGGACAGGGAAACACAGTCAGAAACATTGTATAGACACTTTAGATATGATACCCACACACCTGCACCATCCAGGTAGGTGATCTTTGCTTCCGTGTCTGTTACCATGGTGATGGACTCAATGTCACCCCCTCCATTGGATGTCCTTTGGAAGTGGATCTCCAATTTGTCCCTACTCAGACCCGCAGGGATGTTAGACACTCGGATGGACCTGCTGTCTTCTTCTGGAGTAGCACTGACCTTCTAGAAGTTGAAAAGATAAGTACATAATATTTTCACCAATCATTATTTTGATCCATACAATGGTTGCTACATAGCCAAATCTGAAATGATCGACTCTGCAGCTTAACATACAAGCTGCTGACCGAGCATGCTTGGCCCCTGAACTTCCTCAAGTGTCAGACAACACGACCGCCCCTAAGTAAAGGTAAGTTTGCCCCCAGGGGAGGCAGGCTAGTTATATCATGGCAGATGCCTTTTACATGTGCACCTAAAGCAATTTCACATCTAACTGCCATTGGAAACTATCTAATGAACATGCTCCTACTGTATAGGTAGCAATCTTTCTCTATACATGTAGTTGCTGTCTTTAAAACAGTAATATTCTTAGACTATTAGACCAAACATGCACATAACTGATGTGATGACACCACATTTCCAGTGAATTCATATCATTCTATTTTAGTAAATATTACAATGGGATGCAAAAAAATGCAATGTCAAGAGTTACCTTTGTGTTGTCTTCTGGAGGAGTCCACTTCTGAACTTTTACTTCTACACCATTCAGGACTTGTGGTTTTTCCAGGACTCTCTCTACAGCTTTAAATCAAAACATTAATTGTGAAGGTTTAGTTAATAATAGATAAAACTGTGATTTAAATTAATCTCCAAGCAGATCCTACGGTGCCATAAGATAGTATCAAAGCTGGCCAGGGACTATAGCCGGCTAAGGGAGTCAAGTGGGCACCTACGGGAAGTTTGATACTATACATTACGCACCGTGGATTTGGTTGGAGATTAATTTAAATGGCATTTGTGTATTTAAATGTAAGCACTGCTATGAATAAACAAAGGTTCAAACAAGCCAACTATATCTGATACATTATCTAAATGTCACTTTGTGTACTATTCCAAAATCCGTTCTCATGAGGAATGAAGAATCACTACAACTTAAGTAATGTCTGCCTCAAAAATAAGTCTTAAAGTTTGTTCTGAGTGATAGAGAGGAACAAACATCTAAAGCTAGATAATGCCATGATTGATATCCAAAAGGGATATGCCACATGCATAATATAAATGTACAATATAACATGTAGAATGATTAATCCTTTGACCCTTAATGATTAAGTGCAACAAAACAGACATGTTTTTGCAACCGAAAATATTTCATGTAATGTAGGCAACACCAGTTCAACTTTATATTTATAGCTTCATGATACAACACAGTTTAGTTAAGCTAGTCTCCTAAACTATTCATGACAGACCTTTCAAAGCCATAAACTGTCTACAAATTAAAGTGAAAGTGAAAGTTATCTTGTTCCAGTGTATACATATCTTTACTGACACAACAAAAGTACAGCGACTTTCATACGGTCTGCCACAAATATATCAAGGTGACCAAACAAGCTTAGTGTATATCATAAATATATAGGTTACTAAAGAGCTATAATATCTTTCACTGGTTGTGATATCGACAGACAGCCTGACACTGTGTACAGATTATATACAGGTTCATTACACCAAAAATTCACCTTAAGCTCTTTTCAGTAATAGTGAACAGTAGATCGCAGCTTAAAATCACGTTAGATGATAAATGAAACCCTGCTGAGCAGTGTACATGTCCAGTGAGCAACAAGGGCTGGGATTCAAACTTCCAAATTATAGATCCACAGGCTAAGCTATGGACCCCTACCTCATAGTCCAGGGTTCAATTCCCAGTGGTGTGTGTGTGGGGTGGGGTTGGCTACATTCCATATAATAGTGACCCGAGTTCCCCTTTCACTTATACCAGTCTGGTTTCACTTTCTAATCTTTACTTGTCACAGAAATGTGCAGCAACATTTCTGTGTTATTGTTCAACATTATGGTACTATTCTTAGTACTAAGTACAGAAACCTTCTAATCTCAGAAAACTGAAGCGGTATGGTGACATGTCACAGTCATTATTAGACTTAAACTACAACAATAATCATGCAAGAAAGATTTCATGGAAGCAGAATGTCATGGTTACAAACAACTGACAAGATGGCAAGATAACATCAAAGAAACATAGAGCTGACGTGCAGGAGGGCTGGAACCAAGGGTGATACAGAATACACCGTGTTGTACTTTATCTAAATGTTATACCACGGAGGTCAGAAAATATTTAGTTGCCAAACTACTCATAAAAAGGATGAAATTCAACACATTGTTTTAACACTTTAAGAAGATCATTTAAAAAAAAACTTGGAACAAAAGTACTCTGTTCGCTAATGCACTTGTGATTTCATAATTAGCAATGGCAGGCTTGGAGTGCACTCTATCTAATCGATGGAAGCCTGTGTGATACATTACTAACATGGCCTGAGTGTGTGATACGGAAAATTATCACTCTGTCCAGAACGCCCATATCAAATGTTATTGCGGCCCAGACATGACATAAAGGACTGGTACGACACCAAGTGTAATGTTAACAAAAAACAAGAAACATGTAGAAAAACTTATTTTTTCTTCTTCTGTTGTGCGTCAATATCAAATACGGTGAGTTGACCATTACATAAGAGAAGAGATGGAACAGCTTATGATGTTAACCAAAAATGAATTATACAGACTCACCTGCACCATCCAGGTAGGTGATCTTTGCCACGGTGTCTGTTAGCATGGTGATAGATTTAATGTCACCCCCTCCATTGGACCTCCTCATGAAGTGGATCTCCAGTTTGTCCCTGTTCACACCCTCAGGGATGTTGGACACCAGGATGGACCTCTGGGTTTCATCTTCTGATCCTTGTCGGTCACTATATATTTGAATACAAGATATTTTCATCAGGCTCTCAAAACAGAAATACAAAACACCTAACATCAATTGCAAAACAGAGCCCAGGCTAGCTTACGCAAGTTATGTCAATATACGATCATGGTCTTTCAAAAGGTAATGCCATTGGTTTTAAACAAGCTCCTTTTTTTCATCAAATGAAATGAATTTTGGCACTCAGGTAATAGAATATAACGTTATCATCTTGTTGTCAGAGACTGAAATATATCCATTGGTTGTCCTAATGATTATGACTGATTGTCTGAGTGAGTTGATTTCAATTTGATCACACCCTTGAAAGTCAGTCAGGGTAGGGGTGGGGGGTTAGTGAGCAGAGTACAACTGGTATTTGTAGGACTTTTGGCTTATGGGAACCAAGCGGTCCAGGGTTTTGATCCCAACATTCTACCATTTTATGCCACACCAACTCCAAGGATGGGGTAGGGTAGTTGTGGTAGCAGAGTACAGTTTTCGGCCTATGGGGCTTCCTATAGTTAAGGACCACAAGGTGACTGACATCGACGCGGATAAAATTATAGTAGGGTGCATTTGGGAAGCACGACAGACGAGTATGTTAAAGTCGAGGGTACAACGTACAAAATAACCAAAAACAAAAAATAAATTGTGTTTTTTTAACATTTTGATGCCCTCTTTGAAATAGGGTCATGCGGGGTCACCCGGAACTGCAGCCGACTCACATAGACAGCCATCTGTAAAGGTCACGTGTATTTATACAAAGACAAGCCAAACTGAAAAATCTCATTCGTGCCATCTGAAAGCCGACATATTATACTACCAAACAGTAAAGTTCATCCCTCGCTTACATGTACTTCAAGGTATTTACGAATGATTGAAGATTTCGACCGCACTATGTTTTTACCCCTACGTCATTGACTCCGGGGGTCACGTAGAAATACTGTACTCTGCCGCCTTAATTGTATTGTCTGTATTCATAGCACTGTGATGCACCATGTTATAACTCTCTCATGCATCAGCAGGGCTCGAAATACCACCTGCATATGCAGGTTAGTGCAGGTAAAATTGGAGCTGTGCAGGTATTTCTGATGTCTGCCTGCACCTAACCTGCATTGGTCCATGTACCCAGGGCTTTATACATATAAAATTGTCCTATGATGTTGGTGCATGTATATGGATTGTTATTAGCTACATTGACTGTTACCACCTATAAAGTATAAAAGAAAAAATTAATGGTTCCTGAACAATTTTAGTATGATCCATACCATCCCAAATTCAGAGTGGGGCAGGTAAAATTTGTCTGATGCAGGTAATTTTCTATGTTACCTGCACCTGAGTGCAGGTATGCAGAAAAAAGTAATTCGAGCCCTGACCAGACTCAAGCAGGATTGATGAAAATAAGTATAGTAAAGCATGTGCCGTTATGGGCTCTGAATTTATACACAGTCACAAACATCCTCCGTGCCCATATATAGAGTTGGTATGGTGCAACTGGTATAAACATTGAGATTGGAACCAAGAGTCCCGGGTCTGATGCCCCCAATGGGAAAGGTACATGACTACACAACATTCCCTGACCAATGATAGGGTGATCGCTTTGTACCCGGGGGGTAGCAATGCGGCCAGCTCAATTACCATGGACTCAAAAATGCTTTCTCTGCTTAGCACTCAGCACTAATGAGATAAGTTATAATGGAATAGGGGACAGTTAGACACACAATACTACCAGCGGACTATCCCCTACAGTGTCTTGCACAAAAGTGTGGCCCAAGGGCTACAGAAATGGAGATGGCACCACCCCTATGCATCTGTAACAGACGCACAAATTAAACTTTTTAACCCCATCACATAGTGACTTCAGCAACAGGTAACTAAATCACACGTGACCCGTCCGGGGAGAAAACAATATATATACTTGGCCTTTGTAACGTTACCGGGTAGTCAATAACAAAGGTGTACACCGTATGGTAGCCATTTTATAGCCTGACTCAAATAATGAGACCCGGGGACATTTTATTTGCACCTCTTAAGCGGTGCTGGCGGTCACATTAATTCGTAACAGACGTATTTGCATTTATCATAAGACGATAGTGTGATATAACTAAATACATCGGGATACAAGAGGAGATAATTTTGAAAGCTAGTCGGATGTAATGTTGAATTTACCTGCTATCCTCGGGCCGGGAGCTACCCAGGTGTTTGGCCCCGTCCCCCTCGTTCGTCGCCCCAGCACAAGCCATGTTGAGCCGCTCCAAAGCGTCTCGATCGGTAGACAGGTGCACACCGTGCAGTATTTAGCACTGCAGTCTGTACATAAACCTCAGATTGCACAAAATGGCTGACAATCGACAGGAACAACCACTGAAACCACAGTCAGAACGGCTATGGCGCGTATATACCTACCTGAAACCACCTACTCGGAATCGCGGTGTTCATTCCTGGATCGAAACTAGCTTCCGGGTTGGGCGGGGATTTCAAAGGTGAAAGTTGCTCCCTCGTCATTGGCTAGAAGTTAAACCACGTGATCTGATTTGACCAATCAGAGGTAAGCAGCGGAATTCCCCTTACGTCATGCGCTCGTCATGCGGTACCAAAAAAGAGGAAGAGAAAGCGGAACATCGATGACGTCGTCAGGTTTCGGTGGGTGGATTAGTAAATTTTGGTTGCCCACAAAATCTAAATATATCTGAGGGGAACTTTTGTCACTTTATATCTGGTAAACACACTCGGGCGAGTTGTAAACTTTGAACTTTAAACAGTGTAAACTTTAGACAGTCATAGGGTCATAGTGGCATAAATGATGGTAACATGATAAATACAATTGCACACAACAGGTTTAACACAAAATGAAACAGTTGTTCATGGATAAATTATAAAATTTATTTTCCAGAACAGATAATGCTTCAGAATGTACAGTGCTGTTATGTAATTCTTTATTGGCAAGACACACACTTTCAAAAGAAGTATTATTATCTAAATAAATTGTTGACATGAAAACTAAATGTTGTACTGTTTCATTGGGTGTATACTTTCTTCTCATTTACATTGTACATGTAATTGTATGTAGGCTATGTGGACAAAGCACAACTAAAAATCTTACAATTTCGGAATGTACAATCATTTTATTATTATCATATTTCCATTTTCTTCAATTAAGGGTTAATGACCCGCCCCGAGGTGTATATGGTGTCATAACGCCTGGTCCTTTGCTATAACCACTGAATAAAACCACCGAGTGAGCGAAGCGAACGAGGTGGTTTTATGAGGTGGTTATAGCAAAGGACCAGGCGTTATGACACCATATATACCGAGGGGCGGGTCATTAACCATCACTAGAATAATATGGACTTACGACACTAACAAAATGATTGTACAATCAGAAATTGGAAGATTTTCAGTTGGGCTATGACCACATAGCCCAC
>NC_049985.1:24655507-24663672 GCF_000003815.2 Branchiostoma floridae
ATACCGAGGAACAGGTGGGTCATTAACCCTATTATCATATAGCCTACCCACACTGACCCATTTAAGAGTAGATTAGAGTAGAGTAGAGTTTCCAGTTGAGTAGGAGCGACAAATTCTTTTCTAAAACATACATCTTTTATTCAGTACATACATTTGAACAGTGAATTTGAACAAAATAAAACTTGTACGTGAAATGTATTTCTGTTCCAAGGCTTAAAATAAGAACAAAGTCGATTCATTATGTTACAAACTGTTGCACGCTCCGTATTTCTCCACTCGCCCATTCTCCAGTTTGTCGAGTTCGTTCGTATCAGGCGCTAAATCTCTGCCGGCTTTCCTGAGGTATTCCGGGATCCCTGTGCTTCACAGCTCTTGAGAATCTCGTTCACTACGAACCCAGACACGACTTCTCCGAAGAAAGGTAGCATTTTGGTCCTCCAGCGCCATGACCCTACTCAATGGCGGACCGTGGTGTTATTGTCGGGCGGGGGTGCAAATAATTCTATTTTCCATTTGCAGTTTAAATTGGACATGACTTGAAATAGATTTTATTGTCTTAAATATTAAAGGTAATTCAATGTTGTTTTAAGACAGCAAATGTTTTCTTTGAACAAAGAAACACGCACTACCGATGTTAATAGAGGGAGCCATCCCCCCTGCCATGCCTGTACTTATTCCCCTATCTTGGCAGATGGACGATTCCTGGATATCTCATTCTGATTGGCTAGCGTCCTGTTTGTCTGTCCTCCTGATTGGTTTAAACTTTCAAAAGTTTTATCACATATGTGATAATCAAAAATTTAATGCACGGCTGTTACGGCGTCATAACCAGCATGAAATGGGGCCTTCTGATTGGCCCACGTCCCCTGGCTATATGATAATACTATTTATTGCATACTTTTAACTACACCTGTTGTAACAATGCTCCGTCAAATATACACATAAATTAATATCTTTGTCAAAAATATGTTTTAGATCACTGAAAATCAAGAAAAATAGAAATCTATATGCTATTCAATTAAACTTTTAAAAGCAAACAAACCCACACAGGTATTGATTTACAAACTGAGCACTCAGGAAACTTTTATAATATTTACAATATGTACAATATTACATTCTCTAGCCAATCACCTTGTCCAGGGCTTTATCACACAGGTTTAATTAACACACACATTCTTCTTCTTGGCAAGCCTTTGTTAAAAAAGATTTGTTAAGACACAGATGTTTGTTTAGGAACCACTAACATTCATGGCCTACAACAAAATGCTCTATGCAGTTGAAGGTCTTGTAGTGATGCCTTTGGCTGCCAGTTCTTCTTTCACTCTGCCCAAGTAGGTGTGATCTGGGTACCCATAACTGCATGGCACAAGGAACAGGTTGCAACTTAATACAGTGAACTAACAAGTAGAAAAATGATTTTGCCTCTTAAATAAGAGTACATCAAGTTAGAGGTTCATAACATATGAATGTAAAATAAATCATTCAAGCAGCAGATGAATTCTCTGAATTTTCAAACAGCAGTTTTCAAACTTTTCAAACAGCATCCACTACCTTTCATGGCACATCTTAGTCTCAGTAAAAAAAGATTATTATAGTGGAATATTACCATGAAAGTTCATCTGAGTCAACTTGGTAAGTGACATTATGGAAAAAAAACCTAAACTTTACCTTTAAAAAACAGAGATAGTGTAATAATTGCTATCTTAGAATTAAGGTAAGACTCTTTACAGAATGTTTCCAGTTGCTGTGTTTTTGCATATAATATGTCCTGACAGTCATGTTTATGCTGACAGTATGAGGTTCTGACCTGGTGGGACCTCCACTGCGGTTGGTTTTGTGATGAATGTCGTTCCAGGTGACGGCATCGCTGGTACCAGTCGTGACAGACGTACCAACGGTGAAGACCAGCTTGTTCTTCCACGCCTCCTTCAGCAGTGTAAGGACCTCCTTCCCCTCGGGGTTGTTTGGCAGGTAGGCTTTTCTGGAGGTACCCTGGTAAGGGTGTCCAGGGTTAGGGTGCTCTGGCTACAGAAGGGTTCAAGCAAAATAAAAAAATAAGGTTACAAGACTTGCTTTTATTTGGCTACCATAAGACACAGTCATTATATCGTGTCACTGTAGATACTCGGTGTCTTTGATAATGTCATAGTGCAAGACCTTTTCAAAACACATTTTTGCAAAAGGCTTCTTGCATTAAATGCTGCAGTTACATGTGTACATCTGGTAGAATTACAGAAAAAAAGTGGAATTTTTTTACTACGGTGCATTGGCATTTAACAGACATGTATTAAGCATTATGCAATACTTTTGCACATTAAATCAAGAAAAATAACTGTAGGTGTTGCACAAAAAGCCAGGCAAGAGTGCCAAGTTTATATTGCAACTTCAGTTATAATTGTGGGACTTAATTTCATGGCAGTGCTTTAAGTTCACTGTTGAAGCAAAGTAGTACTAGTACAGTTACCGTATACAGTGATGACATATCAGGAAACATATTGCAGTATCGTGATTTTGCAAGAGTGAGGTTAACCTTAAATCTGCGTATTAAATAAAACTACAGACTATAAACATCCCAAGGTTTCCAGTATCCAGACAATAAACCAACTTACTCCTTGTATTCCAGACGGTATGCTGTAGTGAATGATGATGGTACCACAGCCTGGGTACCCGGGAAGACTGCTGTACTTCTCCACTTCATACTCCATCCTACCCTCAGGCTGGTCACCCCTCAACCGGCCCACCACGAGGCCGCATATGGGGCATTTGGAAGCATGCTTCAGGGCAGTTGCCAGGCATTCTGCGCAGAACTTGTGGTTGCAGGACAGGGCCTTTGGATCGGTGAAGTCACACATGCAGATTGGGCATGTTTTGTCCTGTTGACCATCATTCACTGTAGACCTGTCATTAAATGGCTGGGAGGCGAAAGGTGTACTTGTTGTGTTTTCATGATCCCAGTCTTTTTCATCACTGAAATGTTTTCCACTGTTATGAAAACTGGGGAGCGACTGGTAGCTGTCATCGTAGGATGATCCATATGCATTTGTACCACTTGCTGCAGGTACGTTTGAGGTGTAACTAGGTTTGGGACCGTAGTCTGAAGTTCTGTTCTTTCTGTCAGCTCGACTCATAGATGAACTCCTGTGGCGCGACCCTCTGGTGGAATCTCTGCCACTTGATTCAGCTAAAAGTTTCTCACTATGTGATGAGAATCCCAACACTGTGTAAAAGTCATTGTCTACGATTCTGATGTCCCGAAGGCTGCTTAGAATCTCTCGCTGAGTCTCAGCAAAAGCCATGATGCCAGCTAGCATTGCTCTTGCACACATGTCTTTGGGCACACGGAACGTTCCTGTAGCAACAAAAAAATAAAATTTTATTGTAGATTCGGTTACGTTTGCTAAGGACATAGTTTTGTGGTAGAAGAGGAAAGTAGGTTGTCATAGTGCACTATCTTAAAACGTTAACTGTTGTACCAAAACACAGGCGACATTTGTGTTGTTGTGATTTCTCCATGGATATCTAGGCCACCATGACAATATTTAAACGTTTGCACATTTTTTATGGGGTTGATAAAATCATAAAAATTCTCTGTCACAGTGGTATCCATGATGTCTTTTGTGCACATCCATACCTTCATGTTGTGTATAAAAATGAACACAAAACACATTCAAGAAAATGATAATGACACATAATTATATAGGTCCAGATGCCAAAGTAACATATCTATACTTCAACACAGCATTGAAAATTCTGAATAATATTAATGTACTGTGTACAATCATGTCTTTCTCACCTGAACTGATGGCAGGTAGAGCTATGGACTGGGCTTTTAGATCCACTGCAGCTGATGTCAGCACTTTGAAAGTGGTTTCTTTTAGTTCTTCTTCAGTCCTGGAGGGATGCCTGCTTTGAAATACTGGCCCTACTGTATGGATGATATGGTCACATGGAAGTCTTCCTGGTCTTGTCGTCATGCATTCTGTAGTGTTCAAAGGGCCATGTCTTTGTTTGTACCTGTCGCAATCCTCTTGAATGCTGGGACCTCCGGCTCTCGATATAGCTCCTGCTACACCTCCGAGGTTTTTCAAGTCTCCATTGACTGAACTTACAATTACATCAACTCGTTCTTCAGTTAGATCTCCGTACACTACACTGACTCTTACTCCTTTATAGTTATGGACTGAGTGGGCTTTTCTTTTGCTCGTGGTGGAATAGGAAATACCAAGACCCCCTACAGCACCTTGTGGTCTACCTTGTTTACTTTTTGAAGAACTTGAACCTGTGCTACTCCTACCTGTTGGGACACTTTTTGTACTAGGAAATGTCGGTCTACTTGGCAGAACAGATGTTTTCAACTTTCCTGTTGCAGACGACTTAGATTTTGAGGCACTTGAAGACTTATTGGACAGAACAGGTTGTGTATGAGGCCTTGTGGCTACTGATGCCACACCAGATCTATTGTCCAGCCTTCTACCTATGATCTCAGCCGGACCCTCCTTTGTGTCCCAGTGACCCACTCTATTTTCTGTCCGTGAAGAAGTCTCTACCCTACTTAACGAACTAGACCTACGGGATGTCTTCTTCTGCACTGAACGAGACCTTCCATTTCTGTAGTTGTCCTTGCTCGCGTCTTCTGCGAGATCAGGATATAGCCCATTTGTCTGATAGCTCTGTTTGGTTTCTCTGTCTTCGGTGTCTTTTTTGGTGGCCGTTTTTACAATGCCTTTGTCTGTATCAGCTTGACCATACCCTATGGTAGTGTAGTCGTCCATGTACTTGTTATGGTTGTACTCATCTGTCTGTTGCAGATTTGATGTAATACCAACTGGAGGCTGAAAACCAGTCTGCAATTTTTCATTAACGATGGTAGCAAATCTCTGGCTTAAAATTGTCTGGGCTTGCTCAATTTCATGCAAGCTTCCAATGATTTCCATTGTGTTGTTTTCCTTAGGGTTACGATTTACTTGCACACCTGTTTGCCATTTAAGTTTGTCTATGACATGGTTTGGAAGGTGGTCACAAAGTGTTGCTGGGATGACAGCTGTCACTGTAGAAAACACCTGAAACAAGTTTGCAATACTCAATGTTAATCATTCAAAGCCTTTGTGTGACATATTGCTATTATAGATAGATTTCAAGAGACTTCATAAGCAGATGGTAGCTATTTTGTATCTCAACTTTGTAGTTTGTAGGTCACCATATCAAGCACTATACTTTTTGTCACATCAATAAAGCTTCTTTCTATTTAAATTCAGAAAATTAAAAAAATATCCTTGATAATCGCACAATTCAACTCCAGACTTTGTCAATATCTTACACATTTGTAATTTTGTCATCCCATTGTCAAATGTGACAATGATAGAATGGGTTTGCTCTGAAAAACAATACTGAGAATTTTTAACATTTTATATCTCGAGATAAATGCACCTACCTCAATGTATGGTTCCACTGTTAAGTGAGTTCCATTGTAGGTTGTGTGCCCCTTCCTTGCAATGCCCATAGCATCTGTAACATTAACACGCAATAAATGTGAGGATCATTACATGGGTGTCCAAGTTTGTTTGTTTGCTGAGTAGATATACTGTTATTCTAGACATTTCTGCAATGGTTTTATAATCACAGCTTTTTATCAATTCTCTTTGCCGCAAACAAACCACAGAATGCCTGTTCTGTCTGCCAGCCTACCATCTTTTCACAACCACGAACCACTGCAAAGTGCAAACACTCTAACTATTGTCTTTGCAAAATTAAATCACTACAAATTGTGATCAATTTTACAGTACTCTTCTCAACAAGAGCTACAAAGGAAATTTGGCAGATGACATAAATCATTAATATTAATATATCGTCTACCTACACGAAGGGCGTTTCCCTTCATCCCTACACTGTGTCTCCTTGTCAAAGTGACTTTCCAGGTCCTGCTGAGTCACTGATGGTGGTATGTTGGACACCAGCACTGAGGAAAATTCCAGACCAAACTGTCCGGGACTGTAGAAAGAAAGAATACTTTGAAATTAATTTTATAAGTTCTGGGAGCAATTTGAATACAGACAGGAAAAAAGATATGTTGCAATGACGAGTCTCTTTACATCAAATGGTTCCCACAATGTTTATTTTTTGCTTACACAAGATAGATTTATTAATGTAATAATAAAGTTTATTGCAAATTCATGCCCATTGGGCTAATTGCAAGAAAAGAATGACTAATTACATGAGATGAATAAATGTGGTCTGAATACATGTAGATAAACTAAATTCTAACATACAAATATTAAGTGGATGAATATACATACGATACATAAGTTGATAGCTGTCAACAACTCTTGCAATGTGTATTTAGTTACATGCTGCTAAATGTTAGCCAATAGCTTAGCTGTTTCCTATCAATTGTGCCAAAATATCCTGTCATTAGCTAAAAAATCCTTATTGACAGGCTAGCCTGTCAATAGCGGGGAAAAATATTTGCCTTAAACTTTAAATTAAGTCTGTCTTACACAACAATATGACTACAATGTAAATACACCCCCACAAGAGTCGTCTACTATTTCTATAGTATTGAACGATGAATACCCCTGTTGTCTAGATTTAGTCCGTGCAGACTTACAGTTCCTGTTCTGATCCATGGTCCCTCCAGCCTCTACCGTTTGCAGCTGCCATTCTGAAGCCTTGGTCGTCACTACACTACGTCTACAGTAACCTCCAGATCGTTACATGTGTACAGGATATTAGCGCGTCCCCAGAAACTTTCAAAATGTCGGTTATTTCGATCGCTTGTTGTTTGCATTTAGCTCTAGTGACCTTTCCGCAAGACTACCTACGGGAACTTTGAACTCATGAACTGGAAAAAGCGGAACAAAAGCAAGTAGCGGTGACGTCACACCGAAACTGAGCAGGCCACGCCCCTTACCTCCGACCAATGGAATCGCTTGACGTCATGGGGATTCCCGAAACTTTCTCTCATGTGATGTCAAAGTGACCAATCGGGGCTAAGATTATATAAACTTTTAGGGAAGTGAAACCTTGTTCAATGTAACGCGCCTGCTTACTGGACGGCTGCCCATATTGATCGAGAAGTACAAAGTGCTACGTTGTTTTCAGAAGAGAGGACAGTTTTCTCAAATATGGTGCATAGATGAATTTATCCACAGATATGGCAACGTCATGGCAATCTATATTGGTCAGCGGTCTTCCAGACTTCCCTACAGAAGAGATAGCGGAGGACAAGATAACCCTGTACTTCCAGAGCCGCGCCCAGTCTTCAGGAGGGGACGTGAGGACTGTGAAAGTCAACACTGCAAGTCGACAGGCTGTTGTCACATTTCTGGAAGAGTCAGGTAGGACACGAAGAAATTCATTTTGAGATTATGATAACTTCAACTTAAGAACTTGATTCCGCAAGGTTTACGTACATCTTGCACATTGAAAAACACTCAAGTTTTGTCCTCAGTATAATGCACTCCTTCATATCTAAATTGTGCATACCTGGCGAGTTATTTCTGCACTAGATGTCTCCCAAACACAGTGTTTTTCAACGTAGTATATTCATGTAACCTAGCTATGTTACGTTAGTGGATGCAGGTGCATTCAGCCATGTTTTCAATGAGAAAATTCAAAGTCAGGCAGTCTAGAATATGTGTAGAATGGAACTGATTAGAAGTGGATTTGGCAACTGGCAGAAATGAAAGCAAGCGTCGCCCGTAAAATCCCCTCCCGATGAGTAATGGGGGAATTTTGTTTCAGCTTAGAGAGGGGTTACAAAAAAGCAAGACTTGAATGACTTCATACGGGGAAAATTCATTTCAGCTTGGGGAGGGGCAAAGTGAATGAGGCTTTGATGACTTCATACCCATTGCAAACAAAATGTTGTGTCTTGGCACGTCTGTTTGAAGCGACTAATTAAGAAGGGTTTTTCATAATAAAATGAACATGGAAGAAAAAAGAATTGAATTTGCTTGCATGTGTAATGTCCTGTATCCCACTACCCAAATGTCAATGTACAAGTCTATATGATCTGTATCATATCATACCTAGGCCGTGTTTACATTTGATATCAGTATTCTGACTGGTTCATATTTTATGGTATGGTCAGGTTCTCTGTAGTTAGATTTGAATGTTTCTAGAATTGCTATCTGGAGACCATTGACCTCCCAAACTACGTAGAGTCG
>NC_049985.1:24664930-24673361 GCF_000003815.2 Branchiostoma floridae
GAGTGTGTGTATGTGTGAGTGCATGTGTTTGTGGGCGTGCGTGCGTCCGTGCGTTTTTGTGTGTGTGTGAGTGTGTGTGTGTGAGAGAAGGTGTATGTGTATGTGTGTGCGTGTGTTTGTGTGTATTAGAGAGAGAGAGAGAGATAGAATGTGTGTGTGTGTGTGTATGTATGTATGTGTGTGTGTATATATGGAGGTGTGTGTGTGTGTGTGTGTGTGTGTGTGTGTGTGTGTGCACATGTGTGTGTGTGTGTGTGCGTGCACATGTGTGTGTGTGTGTGTGTGTGTGTGCGTGCACATGTGTGTGTGTGTGTGTGTGTGTGTGTGCGTGCACATGTGTGTGTGTGTGTGTGTGTGTGTGCGTGAACATGTATGTGTGTGTGTGTGCGTGCACATGTGTGTGTGTGTGTGTGTGTGTGTGTGCGTGCACATGTGTGTGTGTGTGTGTGTGTGTGTTTTCCGAAACATATGCATCTCAAGAACCCTTGGAAGGATTGAGATCATAACAATTGGTATGTGGGCTGGCCGACCTTTGTACTGCAGTAGATTTCAGTTTTATGTATCTTATGTCCTGCACACAATAAGGTCATTTTGGTGACACCTAGCTTTTGATTTATGGAAGAAGTGTTGTAAGTTTGAGCCTCTAGTAGTTTGATGAAGCAAGAAATGTACAGAATGTCTTAATATTTTATGGAGGTGTAAGATCTCTGAACTATTGTCTTGATAGTATGAAAACACAATTTCTTGTTTGATTTTGTCTTGTGGTGTCTAGTAAATTGTCAATGCTTTGCAAATTATTGAGCATGTCTGTAAGACGTACCAAAAATTAAAGTAGAACATGTTCTTTTGTTACAGCTGGCCATCTATCCCCATCCAAGGGAGATGCACCTTGTCCTTTGCCTCAGCAACCACAGCATCCCAATTTGCATACACAGGGACCGTATGCCTATTCTAGTACACCTGATACTGGCATAGCTATCCCACAGCATCCATCTATTGGCCCAACCCAACCACCGTCTCACCCATACCAACCATCTGTTAACCCAGGTCAACCACATATTTACTCACACCAACCATTTGTTAACCAAGGGCAACCACCTGTTAACCCACAACAACCATCTGTAAACCAACACCAACCACCTGTTCACCCAGACCAACCACCTGTTAACCCAGAGCAACCACAAGTTAGCCCACACCAACCACCTGTTAACCCATGCCAACCACCTGTTGACCCACATCAACCACCTGTTGACCAACATCAACCACCTTTTAGTCCATACCAACCACCCTTTAACCCAGGGCAACCACCTGTTAACCCACATCAACTACCTGCTGACTCGCACCAAACACCTGATAACCCACACCAACCACCTGTTATTCCACACCAACCACCTGTTAACCCAGGGCAGCCACCTGCTAGTCCATACCAACCACCTGTTAACCCAGGGCAGCCATCTGTTAGCCCACACCAACCACCTGTTAACCCAGGGCAACCACATGTTAACCCAGAGCAATTTCCCAGTTACCCACAACAACCAACTGGTTACCCACAACAGCCAAATCCAGCAATGTATGGATACATGCCACCCCCATATGCTGGCTATTACCCTCCCCAACCTTACCCTCCCCATGGAACAAACGTGTCATTCCCACAACACAGCGGTTACCCTCACCCTTCTGGCCAACATCCAGACCAAAACCCCTCACACTACAATTGGCCACAGTCCTCACAAGGTAGCATTCAGACATCACCATCCGTGGTATCATCCTCCACCAAAAAGTCTCACAAATCTTCAGCATCCTCAACCGTATCTGCAAGAAGTGCAGCAACTCAAGGAAGCAGCAAGATCTCCAAAAGATCGTCAGCCTCCCGCGTAAGCCATAAGGATGTGTCATCCAGCAAGGCAAGGCGTAGGGGTAGGAGCAGCAGTCCTCCAGGCAGCAGTGTTTCAGAGAGTCCACCCTGGTCGAGGGTTTGGGGAGTGTTTCCATTAGTGATGGGCACTCCTCCAAGCACAGCTCTGTGTCAGAGTGGGTCAGCAGCACTGTTGGGGGCGCCACTGGGAGGGCAACAGTGGAGAATGACTGTGCCATCCTGGTCTCTGGGTTCCCTTCACCACCTAGCAAGTGAGTGCGCTTACAATCATAAACAAACAAATATGCGCTTGTATCATACAAAACCCAGAAGTTAGGAGCGTCAATTGCAGGGTTGTAGCCAGCCTGAAATCATTTTTTGTCCCCTTGAATCGTATTGAGCGCCCAAGGCACGAGATGTCTTTAGGGGTCCTGGGGCATTCACCCCCAGAAAATTTTGAAATCTTAGGACCCTCTGAAACTCCTGCATTTTGAGGTGCAAATTTTGCTGGTATACTAAGCCGTTCAATGGAATCTGTTTTGGTAAAAAGATTACACAATGGAGACAGTTTTATATATCTTTACATAACGATTTTTGTCCGTCACAGAGGACGGAATGGGCAATTTTTTAAAATTCTGTACCCAGCTTCAAAATTCCATCAAAGGAAGGACAGGTGCTGGCTACAACCCTGGTCAATTGTCGTGTACGCAAGGTTCAGTTTGGAGACGAGGGGTCAACCCCGACATTGTGAGCATATCTCAGAAACTTTGACAGATAAAGGTTTTTTTTTTTTTTATAAACAAGTCTCACAGGCAAACATGTTGTCTTTTCAGGGAGCATCTTGAACTGTACTTTGAGAGTAAGAAGAAGGGAGGAGGAGAAATCAAAGAAATCCAGATCAGAGGGAAGAAGGCATTTCTGGCTTTCAAGGATGCAGCAGGTGAATTTTTCAAACATTGTTCACACCATCTTAACTTGACTTTATGTATGACAATTATGCTGCGTAAGAAACTGTTGCCCTTTTTGACAAGCAGATTTGAATTAGAATCAGCATATCAATTTTTGATTGAAGAGAGTCAAAGGAAGTCCTCTTAAGGCCAACACAATGATGATATTATAATCAGCCTGTTAGAATGTGTATCAATACATCACAAACTGATCTTTTTCTTGTATCAGATCTTACATTAATGCTAGTTAGCCTTTATCCGCGGGGTAACCTATACCAGTTGTTGCCTTTAAAAACGGGGTATTTAGGTATTTTCAACTTGACAGACGATGGTGTATAGTAAAATCTATTTGATATTTTTATCTGTTAATAATATTGCAATTTGAAGCCATTGTGGGTCGACTTGATATCCCTGAATATACTGTTTTCAAAAACAATGAGTAAACACTACCCCACGAATAAAGGTTAACCAGCACTAACATCCATTGGCATAATACCGGTCGGTTTACTGCAATTTCTCAAGCAATGCTAATTTGGCAAATGATCAACGCATCATTTTCTCCAGTTACATGTTGCTGTTACAGCTTACCTTTGCCACTTCTTCTGTGTAAATTATTTTGTCTCTCTGGTCCTGCTAAAAACATAATATCGTAATTGGAACACACCGCGGAATTGCACGGAGAACGGGCGCGTGGTTGGAAGGGGGTGCACTATACCGGTCGAACGAAACACGGCACAATTAACTGCCGCTATGTACCTTTATTCATCCTCTGTTGTTCCTTTCTTTCCTGTTAGTAGTTGCACAAAACAAAAATCTGCATGAGCATACAAAAAGTCATGAGAAAATGGGCGTATACTGATAAGAATTTTCATTTAATTTTGGTCCGTCACAACCGCTATGACGTAAAACTTTACTGCTGGCCGTAGCATTAAAAATGGCGGGAAAATGGCGGCGTACGTTCAATTTGACCCATTCAGCCGTAGATCCGGGCGATAATGCAACGGTTCTTCACACTTTTACACGAGTTGTAGGTCACCAAAAGAAATTCAAGATTGCTGTTGAATCATGCTCGTCTTGTGCCGTGAGCACATGTGATTATTATCTACAAATCTGGCGATGAGCTTGACAGTGTGTTTGTCCCACGACGAGCTCGCCTGCCCCGAAAATGACCTGAAAACTTTTGGCCTTGTTGTCTTCAAATGCATTGTTATCGATGCTTTGTAAATTATGTATTGGACACCTAGATGTCTGAAGTGTGCATACCTCAGAAATAACTATTGTTGCATGACATTGTGTAGATCTCTTTAAGTTCCACTATTTTTAATCGACCGGTATAAGGCTTATGACCGGTATTATGCCAATGCATGTTACAGACATTTACATGGCTTAAATTGAGCTTAGGATTCCCGAAGTAAATAAAAATGTATGAAGGTTGAAGCAAGCACAACTCAACCTGTTTTTTGTGTGCATTTTCCAGTACACCACCGAGTCCTTTCAAAGCAGCACACCCTGTCAGGAGTCCAGGTGACAGTGGAGGAGGTACCAGGCAGTGTAATGCAGCTGGACAAAACCAGGCTTCTGGTCAAGGTAACAAAGTCATTGCTATCATTTTCTATGGTCAAGTATCTTTGGCATAGAAAAGCTGCCATACTGTCATACACTTGAATGTGCAGTATAACACTCGTTCACCTTTATCCGTGGGGTAACCTATTTTTGTTGTTTTCAAAAGCAGGGTATTTAGGGCTATCATGCCTACAAAATGTGAGTTTAAACTGCTAAACTTTGAAAATATACAATTTGAAACAAACGCCCATCAAATTGATATCCCTAAATGTGCTGTTTTGAAAAACAATGGATATAGGTTAGATACGGATAAAGGTGAACTAGCATTAAGCATATAGTGTTATTGTTTATCACAAATGTCCATCCGCACTGGAGGAATGTTTAATTGTTATTTTTTATGTGACTGCCTTTAACCATTTAACTGCATACAATAACTGCAGGAAAAGGGATTGTGGGTTAATTCTAGTTCAATATGAATCAGTCAGAATTGCCCTGAAGAATGTGAAAGACAGTTATCGAAATGTCAGATGAATAAATCTAAACACAAATGGTTGTGTAATGCTAATAGCCACAGGGTAACCTTTATCCATTATGTTTTAAAATGATCAAATGATGGTGGTTTCAAATTGTAATCTTTTCAAAATATTGAACTTTGAAACTGCCATCTATGGACTTTTTTTGATGTCCCTAAATATTTTGTTTTTAAAAATAACAGATTTAGGTTACTGCATGGATAAAGGATAAATTAAAGAAAGTGTAAATAAAGGTGAACTAGCATTGCAACTTCTTGTTATTCAGTGACTTGCCAACCCAATGAAAATGCCCCCAAAAGATAAATTGTGCACTACTCCCTGAACATTACATTGTAAATCAGTGAAATGTATTGAAATCCTGTCTTTACTGCTAATATTGTTAGCAACTATTCCACAAGCTTGTGTGGTCCTGACCTTGGTGCTGATTCTGTGTTTCAGGGTTTTAAGGATTCCACTACAGAAGAACTGCTGAGTCTGTACATGGAGTCTGTCTGTGGGTGTGGGGTGTCCAGGGTGGACTATGGTGGCCAGCCTCGAGTGGCTATGGTCACTGTAGATCACATTTCCAGTAAGTCCTAATTCATATTTGTGTAAATATGTAACTATGGAAAAGTGTGTAGAATGTTCGCATTGCAGTCTTGAGAAAATGGCATATGCTACTTTCTCTGCATAGCACTCAGCATTTGAGAAAGTGTATGGTAGTTGAACGTACAGATCACTACCAGTGGACTAGCCCCTGCTGTAGTGATTTTACAAAGCTGTGTGGCCCAGGGCTACAGAAATGGAGACAGGCACTGCCCAATACACCATTTGGTATGGGAAGGACATTTCTTGTTTGAAAATATCCCAAATGTCAGAACATCACTCCTAGGCAAAAATTGAAATATCTTCATATCCAAATTTGTTAAGGATACAAAAACTACAAGTGTGCCAACTTTGGTGCTTTTAGACAGCTATATGCTGCTTGAGTACTGGCAACAATTTGCTAGCAGGTTTATGCTTTGTTTGACAGAATTTATTTGACAAAGGGAATAACTTGTTTGACTTCTGTTTAATATTTTCTTTCTAGACTAGAATAAAATTGATAATGCTGCTGTGTACCAAATTCTTATGAATGAGAAAATCTAATGACATGCTTTTCTTGTCTCTGTCTGTTTACTAGACTTTGACCGGATTCAAGCCAAAGCTAAAACCAAGGACCTTGAAGGAAAGACCCTGAGTATTGAGAGGGTTCCAGTCACCGATGCCATCATAGTGACCAACCTGCCTGACAACGCATCAGAGGACCTGGTCAAGCTGTACTTTGAAAGTGAAAGGAAATCAGGGGGAGGACCAGTCTCCGAGGTGGAGATGAATTCGCACAGACACATGGCAGTTATTCATTTCAAGAACCCAGCAAGTAAGTGATGGATTCTAGCTATAACTACTTTTAATTTTTTGGGTACTTGATAGCTTGCTCTGACCTACTTATTATGTTGTTATTGTTGATGTTATTGTTGATGTTATTGTTCATTACAGTCCCAATTACAATCAAACCTATGTGTAAGATCACATTTCGTAAACTCTATTATTAACTCTATATAGATGTACCTGGGTAAACTGTACAATATTGTAAAATACTGTATGTAGAAACTTTTGCGGTGGTTGTATGTTTTCACTGTGGCCGCTTTACCGAAAACTTATAACCACCGCAAACATTTTTTCCATGGCAGTAAAAGACTACAGTGCATTAAGCTACCGCGAACTTAAAGCCATCGCTAAAAGTTCTTGTTCCCGCTACCGCGAAATCAAATTCCCGCAAACTTAAATACATATTTTACAGTAGTTCCTATTTTCAAACATTAAAGCCAAGCAAAGCCTACTTTTATCTCAGTAACAGTTACCAACAGTAACTACAACATGTACTTCATGGATTTGTCAGTTACTCAATATGCTTTACCTTTTCGTTCTCAGCAGTCAACCAAGTAACAAGCCGGTCGCACAAACTGAACGACATACAGATCACTGTCAAGCCATATTACGAGTGCCTTGGCGATGTGCTTGACTCCAACGAAAAAAAAAACACTGACTGTTTAGATTCTTCAGCAATGGACACATCCTCCTCCATTCCCACATTTGAAGCCTCTCCAACTACCAGGGATATCCCCATGTCTGTAGATGACACATCTTCAAAACCAGGTGCCTCTCCAGAAGATGCTACAGACTTCCCTTCTATGCAAGAAATCCCCAAGGCTGTGGAAGAGACCAGAGAGAAGGTTCCAGGTGTCACAGAGACTGTAAAGCTTGCTAGGAACAAGCTCAAGCTTCTCCTCCTCAGTGACTTTGCAGCATCCCATCCTGATGTGGAGGTGAAGATCGACATGGAGCAGAAGGAAGTGAAGCTAATGGGTGAAAACCATGCCGTCATGGCAGCGCAAATCCATGTGTATGAGACGGCACAAAATCCGGCAGAAGAGAAAGTAAAAGTCTCCCATGGAATCGCTGCATTCCTCGCAACAGAGAAAGGAAGGATGCACCTCGAAGGCTCCTTGCAAGAAAACCAGCTCAAAGTGGCCTTCATTGTTGAAGAGGAGAGAGTCGCCCTCTTTGCACTGAAGAATGAGGATCTTGAGAAAGCAAAAATGGCAATGACACAGTGTGTGTCTGAGTCAAGCATTCCTTTTGATGCGGACTCTTCCGATGTCTTAAAGTCCAAGGAGGCCACATCGCTGTTCAAGAATCTTCAAGAAAAACATCTTGTCTGTATCCATCTTGGTAACAAGAGGGTGTGGGTTGTTGGCCCTCCACACGACGTGTCTGCAGTGAAAAACGATATTGGTACGTTCATCTCCACAAACACCATTATCACAGTGAGTGTTGACACCAGTGAAGGCTGCACAAAATTTTTGCAAGAGTACAAGAAGGAAGACATCGCTAGAGTGGAAAGAGAGCACAGAGAGCAGGCAGTGAGGATCACAAGCAGGCAGACAGGTGGCTTCTCCATCAGGGGGACGAAAGACGGGACACGGGATGCAAAGAAGAAGATTGAAAAACTAGTGGCTGATGTGAAGAAAGCTAGCAAGAAGATCACAAAGCCAGGTTTGTGCATTTTTTGTAACAATTTTTTATATTCGTTTGAGTGGTATGTAAAGCATATGATTGCAAATTCAGATGTTTTCAGGATTTTGTACCATATTCTATCAAGGTGTATCCGTATTCAGTATAAAATGATGTGTGTCATGCATACATACAATGTAATGTCACATTATATGGATATTTTTACTCTTATTTATCTTTGTAGATTTTAGGTTAACAAGCCTAACCTCAAGACCACCCTGTTTGTTTTTCAGGGATGCACAAGTTCTTGACAGGTGACACAGGTCGAGCCCTGCTGGATGTTGCAGGAAGAGATAATCAGTGTCTGATCATTCCTGACGTTCCCTCGAGAGGAAGAGGAGGACCAAAACCAGTAAGATTCCTTCCTCCCTTCCTTCCTTCTTTTGTACATTCCTTCCATCCTCCATTCTTCCTTCCTTCATCCTTCCTCCCATCAT